>NW_013665749.1:902367-915811 GCF_000517525.1 Limulus polyphemus
CCGTCTTAACGTTGTTTTAACAACGTTAAGACGGCTTTTCGACTTCTTGGGAAGAATTTTAAGAAGACAATAAACCTACAGACATCGGTCTTGTTTAACAAAATATATATATATATAATTTTTTTCATTTCTTTCAAGAATTCTGCTTTCTACTTTTCTTGAAACTTACACTGATTTTTAAACAAATAATAAAAGCAAGATGACAGTATTTCATATGGTCCAATAAGGCCACCAACCAAAATACCAAGACCAAATTAAATTAATAATTTACATCCATGTACATTGAAAGAATTAAACTTTCCACTTATCAATAAAACCACTTAACAAGATTATAACTAATCAAAAGATAATTTTGTTGAAAACAAAACTTCATATGATCTTTCAAAATGAAGAATGGTTATTGTGAGCTGAAGCACGATATTTGAAAACCTCTCAGTGTTAGAACCATTGACGGTAGTGGTGTCCCTCGTGGATCTGTTATAGGGTCTTTGTTCATTATTTACCTCATTGATTTGGATAGCTACTGTGTTTGACAGTAACGTTTAAAAAAGTCGCAGATACAACTGCAATTGTAGAAAAAGACTTTCTGTAGAAACTCTTCAAAAATAATTAACATTTCTAGCCTAAGTTTTTCATCAATTATTGCCCAGAATTGATTAATGAACTCTTATACTAGTCCAATCAGCAATAATATAATAGAGTGAATGTCATAAACCTAAGCATTGTGCCTGATATAATCAAATGTTTGCCATTAAAGACAGCCTATTAGCATTTACCTAATTATGTCACCTGTTATTTATCCAGTGATCAACCTAAGCCAGGATATTTTCAGTGACATTTTGTACCCCATCATTAAATATTTTGAAGACAATCAAGACTGTAAATTCAGTATTGTATTTTATTTTATATTGAAAACACTTATTTTTTTAACGTTGTTTAAAGATGAGTATGTGTTATCGTACAAGAAAATTTACAGGCTGAACACCACATTGAAATATGAAGTTTTTATTGTCCCACAAGGTTTTCAGTTCCTTTTGAAAAGTTCTCTGTTAAGAGGGATTGCAAGTTGAGAAAACAATTAAAAATCATGACATGCTACCATAATTTTTGATTGATAGGTATATGGATGCAAAGGGCTACATCTAGTTTGGGTTGGTTCCTTTTTACAATTGGTTATCATGGTTGGCTTGATAGATTTTTATTGTACCCAAAGTTTTCTTCTTCTTAATCAACATTTAGTTTTTTGTCTTATTAAGTTGTTTGTAAGGTATAAATGTAATTTGACGTTTTGAGATTTCTTATGGAAAGATTAGCTTAAAGAAAAAAAGAATATATGTTGATAAAATTTTGAATTTTTTTTTGATTGAACATTAAGTTAGGTTTTATTTAGAATTACATTCATGTACTTATGTCAGAAATTATATTACCTGAATGTGCACAGTCAGTCCAATGGACTAACCCTATATTGGAGAAGTTATGTTAACCCTAATTCCAAATTTACAAAGTGTTTCTTCACAGAGTGTGGCAAACTTTTAGTCAACAGTACAAGTTTTTTATACACAAAAAAATAAGATGTGTTACTAAAGGTTTTGTACTAAAAATGTGTGTGTGAAATGTCAAAGTCAGTCTGACTCAAACTATGACAAGTCAGAATGCAAGGTGGTGTTCCCATGAAGAATAAAAATACTTTTAGATAGCTTTGATATATGGAAACATCTGTTAGCTGAGTTCTTGCACAGATCTTAAAATATAACGTTCATAAATGAAAACATCGACTCATGTTTATACGTAGATCTTGAAAGTTACCATGGATTGGTAACATTTCAACAAAGTTTGAAAAACAATTGAAAATGGCCATCACAAAATGTTTTTCTGCAGTGAACCCCTACTGTGCTTATTCCACACGTAAGTTGTTGCCTGCAACACACAAAGTTGCGATACCTACCACACAGAAAAGTGTGGTTATTTATGAATTCTCATGCCACTGCGAATGGTAGGTCGCACTTCACAAAAATTGCAGGATAGAATTAAATACCATGTACTCGCATCCATAAGAACTAAGAGTGTGAAAGTAAAGAATTTACCATGTCGTTCCTGTAAAACAAAATTTCTACCTCCAAAATGTGAATCGGCAATTGGCCAGCATTTACTAGTGAACCTGACTTGTGCTGACAAGTACACGGATAGCATGTTTGAAATTATTGCAAATGGTCAGTTGATCTTTCATCTCTATTTTGGAAGCCACCTTTGTTAAAACACATAAACCTGTCCACCAAAAAGAATTCCTATACAATCTACACATCCTTCAGTAGGTCTGTGACATTTCCTGATTGGCTAAAGGACACTCCAATCAGTGATTGCCTTACTGGCCTACGTTGATCTGACTCATTTTATAAGCTGTTTTATTTCCTATATATCATTTTCCAGACGGTTCTGCTATGATTAGGGTCTGGCAAAAAGCTTCAGCAGATATTTCCATTGCAACATCTCAACCAACAATTGATCCAGTTATCAACGCTATTTTCAAGTTTTGAACAACTTTACTTTCAAGATCTACGTATCTACACGAGCCAATATTTCTATTTATCAATGTTATATTTTAAGATCTGTGCAAGAACTCAGCTAACAGATGTTTCCATATATCAAAGCTATCTTCAAGTTTTGTACAATGAAAAACGTTTTCAAAAAATACTTTTGTTGTATAGTTTGTATAACCTCCACTTCTAAATTTATATTTAGTTTTTTATTATTGCTATATATTGTATCTGTTATTTTCTCTAACATAAACTTCAGTGATATCAGTAATGTAGAGTAATATGAAATGTTAATCATGGTAACTCTGACATCAAATGTGTACTACTATGTTGAATGGTAATCTGTACAAGGTCAGGACATGCACACTTTGACCTTCACCCATGCACTTAGGGTAACAAATTTATCAAACAGTATTTGTTGCAGTTCTGTACATGCATATATTGATGATAGGCTAAAAATGCTGTAACCAGATATGGCTACTTAGGCTACTTCCAAATTTTTTTCTTTTTTTTTTCACAGGCTAGATATGAAAAAGAAACTTGCTGATGAATTGTGTAAACAATAGGTGCTTTGCTGTTTACCAGTGTAGTAACAAACTTATTTTATTTGTTTGTACTATCATTATCTTATCTTCACCACAGCCAAGAAATCTTTACATGCACAATAATTGTATTAGAAAAGTCTATAGCTCTTTTGTATTTTTAAATCTGTTGTAGTTGATAACCACTTACTTTTTATAGTTACTGTATAATATGATGTCAATCATTCATAGAAGCTATTGCATTTCAATATTTGGAAAAAAAAGGAGAGAGAGATGTTTTTTAACCTGGTTTAGAGGAGAAACTACTTTGATAAACATAATTGTACTTTCCTTACAGAGGAGTTAAAATCTGGAATTCTGGACTTGAATCTTTTTTATGAAATGACTTGAACTTTTAGGATTGATGAAAACTTAGTTTTTATGTGCAATACCAAATGATTATAGATAAAAAATACATTTCTATCAGAATGTGTTTGTTTATAAAATAACACTAAATAGTGTATCAGCAACAAAATTTCTGTTGTAGTTCATGTGCAAGCATTTTTAGGAAATAATTGATATTAACCAGAAAATACAGGAAAAATTCACAGAGGTAATAAGGAGTATATGTATGAATATTTATGTATCTGTGTAAGTAAGTATATGAATGTGATTATGCTGTACATAGATGAATGGATATGAAAATGATGATATAAACAGCTCTGCAACACTATAAGTGATAACACTTTGTTAAAAATTATTAATTAGTATAAACTAGTGGTAAAGGGCACAGTTGTAAAGCTAAGTTAAAGATGTTTTAATATACCAATAACAGCTGATACATGTCTTATAATGTGCACAAGATGTTAGTTGAAAATGCACCCGTTTCCTTTGATGATGAAACATAATCTACATAACGGCCTTTTCTGTTTATTTCACTTAAAACTATAAGTATATTTAAATTTACTCTGAAGGCAGTGTGCTATACACTAACAAGCTTGGACTGGTTTTATTTGTGAATCTGGATGTTGTCTAAACTTTCATTTAATACGTTTATCAAATTCAACATTATGGGTTTGGAAATGTACTCAAAGTGATTGTCTTTGGCGAGGAGTATCATTCATGGTATTCAAAAACTATACGGTGTTTGAAATGGATGATTTCAGGTTTGTTTATTTTACACTTGTTCATCATCAGCGGTGATGGTTACGAACACTTGTACTTTATCAGTATGACTCAAGCAGAAGGACGAGAATGAGTTTCAGTTGTAAAAGAGCTTTAATCTTGTTTACTCAATAAAACCTGTTTTGCCTTGCTATATCCCAATTTTAAAATTCTTGACACGTTAGTGATTGCTTGGCAGTTACTTTTATAGCTTTACTGGTATAGGTTCAAATGTTAACACACACTAAGGGCTGCATAAAGTATAATTTTTTTTCGCCCAAAGAGAAGGGAAGTCGGGTGATGATGAATCATCCACATAGGTCTCCACCTATATCGAACTTCACATACTTTATGGGGAATTATATTCACAAGCTGTAGGTCCGACCTTACTTTCATCAGTCATCAATATTCACTCACTCAGTGCTTCAAATTTATTTTACTTGTAACTCACGACACTCTCAGCATGTTGAAGCACCCACTCTTATATCCACCGACAGAGTATGTCTACATAGCTAAACATTCTATATTGAATGTTTCTGAGTAGATGGTAGCAGAAATCGGAAGTGGCGCGGATTCTGAAACCAGTAATGTGGCGTACAAGTATTCTAAACAGTACAACACAAAAAAAAAAAAATACAATCTGGCATCTTAAGTCCAGATGTTGTTAACGCTATTAAAAAAAGTATACACTAATGCATGAACCCCACTTAATAAGAAAACAAATAAAATTTCTTAAACACCATACGTAACGAGATACAATGACTAGAGAAAAACAACATAGAAAACAGCTGCTCTGAACTTGACACTTTTAAATGATCTTAAAGACTTCTGGAAGCATCTTACATGCGATTCTAACAGTGGCGTATACAACATAAACTAACCTGCTCACTGATACATAACGGCAGTTTAAAACTATAAAAGTTTCATGGCCACTGTTTTATTTGATAAAGTAACCCCAGTTGTACAAACAACGTCTTATTATTCACAGCCTGCTTTCCAGTAACAACAAAAGAAAATATGATCATGACCAGTTAAAGTGGAACACCTGAAACGTAAAGATCCTAATAGAAGTTGTATTTTAACTCTTTCACGACCAGACATTTTGTATCCTGGAGCCAGAGTAACTTGCTGAAATTTGTTGTGTTTGATTGATTGACTGTATATTTTGTAGAAAAACGGTCTTGTAAACCATATATCATTGGATTCAGTGTGAATAATAAAAATAAAACTATAAAGTACGCCCATAAAGTCCGTAGGAATATAAATAGTGGACGTACCAAATAGCAAGGGGTTTAGAAAAGGCCCTCTTAGCCATATTCAAATTATCTCTAATGTCAGGTTACAACCATGCCCTTGAAATCAGGCAAATGTCACAATGTCCCTTAATTTAATTTTTCTTTTAAATTATTAGATAGGGTCTTCAGGAACATTGTCTTAGCTCTTGGGGAGCCTTATGCTAAAGTGTTCTGGAACCTCTGGCTCAGTAAATAAAATTCATCAGCTACATGCTATAAAAGGAAGAAGAGGTCCTTGTTGCACCTGAGTTCCCAAGGTCACCCACCACCTTGTCCTGAAACACGGTCCAGAAGACAATATCATTATCGACAGCCGTGTTACCACATAAGTTGTTCTTGTTGAATAATATTAATAACAGTGATAATAATAAAGTACGTGACATAGTCCGCCCAAATGTTAGTAGTGTGGTCTTCGCTTTGTAATATATGGTTTCGTGCTACAGACAGTTACTGGATCCCATCGGCTTTAAAATAATAAGAAATTTAAACTTTTTTGTGTATGAAACTGCTTTGGTGGTACATGACTGTGGGCTGATTGCTTTTAGCACTATAAGGAAGTTGGTGCAACAAGAGCAACCTAAGAGGTTGGCGGTGGGTGTTGTTGACTATTTGCTTTCTTTTTAGTCTTATCATTTCAAAATTAGGGATAGTCAGCGCAGATATCCCTGGTGTAGCTTTGCGCTAAATCCTGCAAAAACAAACAATGATTTTGTTTACTGCCAGGCCATCTAGTTATAACTTAAGTCACAAAAAAAACCCAACAAAAATACCATCAATATTGCAGTTAATCTCACAAATTACTGCTAAGGTTCCCCTCCGGGGAATGAGATATATTATTAACCTAATCTAAACCTACCAAGCCTAAAAGTAAAGTAAAGACACATAGTCAATGGAAGTAAAAACACCACCAGGAAAGGAGCTCGCAGACCTTCAGAACGTATTGGTTACTGAATGCAGCATTGACGCTGTGAGTATCGGAGACATTCGAGGCATCTACTTACGCTGTAATTTCTCTGAAGGCGTTGTTCTGAATTTGGTCAGGCTATGATTTCTGAGCTACATGCTGTCTAAAATGCGACGATGTGCTAATTTTACTGGCGGTAGATTTATCACTGGTAGCATCATTGTTCACATTAGCGTTATACGTCATAACATTATTCAAATAAATTGCTATTTACCCTCTGCTTAAGTTTATTAAATAACAAGGTATAAGACTAAAGGATCATAAATACTATACCGTTGTTGTCGTCGTACCACATGTTAAGAGAGTTAGAATACGCCCCACAAATACATTCTTCTTTCGCTTATTCAGTCTTGAAATATGTATTTGAATTGAGGTTAATGTGTTTGTATAAACTCTTTATATTGGTTTGCAGCGTGTGTTAGTTTCGAGCGAGCGTAAAGTTTGTAGCCTGAGGATACTTGCGGATATAATAAAGGAAACTGCAGGGACATAGAGTGAGTTCCAACATATAGCAGGTATAGTTGATGTAGTTTAATGTTTTTATGCCCATTAATTCTGAAAGAAGTATCATTCTATAATGAAGAAAGTGAAACACCATAACAGGTTTCTTAGATATTATTGTTTATAGGAAGTCTTAAGCGAACCAATTCAAGAATAATTGTGCCCGCGAGGAAAGAGAGTGACATCAAAAACAAGTGTACCGTGGCGTAAGTTCACATGTGCCTAAGGCTATTTCCAACATGTTTTGATTGCTTTGGCTACTTGTACTCGTTAAGCAACAAGTATACTTTTAAGTTCGCATGTTTATAAATGTACAAGTTTAGAATCTTCGGATACACTTTTAAAACGTAACAATTCGGAAATTATTGAAATACATTCTAGCAACCGAGCATTTGTAAAGTCCAGAGTTTCATGTCTGATTTAAAACTTTTTTTTTCACGGATTTACTGTTCAGCTAGATATTCCCGAAGAAGGGCATTGCTTGAAATGTTGCATCTACAACAGTATATGTTATAAAATACATGTATCTGTAGTTAATACCTTGTCGTCTTTGGGCGAACCTACTTTTTTTTAAGAGGAAGTAGGCCACTTTGTTTTAGTTCAAGCTAACCAATAGTTGAGCTGAATATGATATTTCTGACACTTGTTTGAAGTAACAAATACCACAATATTATTAGTAATTAGAGTGATTAATGAGAAAACATTTAATAAGCTGGGTCCCGGTGTATTAAAAATATTGGTGCAAATCTTGCCCAATTAAAAGTGTAATTGGTTGGATAAATATGCCACCCACAACTTTTAAATTTAAAAGTTGGGTACAGCGATTAGGCCTGGGTGAATTGTATTTATTTTATTTTTATCAATCTTCTATTATAATAATACTCAGTTTTTGTCTGTCCTGAAGATGCGCGCGCACTTCATTTCAACGGATGTAAACAAAAGGCGGATGTGAATATACTTTATTAGACATTTTGTACAACAAAGGCTATTACGTTAGGTCGTAGAATAATATTAAGTTCATTTATTGATCTTACTATATTGGATGTAGCGTAGCGTGTATGTCAATATCTATGTACGTAACCAAAACTCCTGCACCATCTATTGAATGGCATCACAAACAAAAATTCACACTTTGAGTATTCAAGATTCAGACAATTAGAAAAATAACTGTGGTGTGTGCAACAACAGCTTCTTTATAATAGAATACAATGTTAAATAAAATTATTCTCCTCTCAACAAGAACACGACTATCACTAGGACTGTACGTGAGAGTTTGACTATATCTAAAAAATGTACACAAGTTACGGTGTTAATTTAACTATCGAATACCAGCCGCGGTCCGGAAAACATTTGCGGTAGTTTTCATGTCCTTCGCTTGAATTTTCCTTATTCTATCAATTTCACGCACGGCATTTAAGCTACGCTCTCTTGCATGCATTATTTGTTAGATCGATAAATCTTGGTCTATTTGAAAAAACTTTTAGGCGGTCAGACAAACTCAGGTAGACGTAACTTTATTTAATAAAACTATACGTAAACAGTAAAGTATAGTAATTATATTTATAATAGTGAACATAGTATGAAATAGTAATGAGCATGCAATGTATGACACAGTTTTAGGAGTTGAAACAAAGAAACACACACAAAAAAGAAGAAACCCGTACTAAAAAAAAGTAGCCAAAAGGTGTTTATAGCAGTCTACGAAACGAACTGAAGCTAAGTTATTGCAAAGTAAGGTAAATGTAAAGTTGTAATGAAGGCAAATGTAGCTGATTATGCAGAAACGTCTGAATGCGTCTTCACAAAGTGATAAGCATATGGTCTTGAACAAATTGCGCCTATAGCAATTATATTTAGTGTAATGTTAATTTTTTTAGAAAATTACACGCGAGTTAAGTGTTATTTGTTTGAAATCAAAGTCAATCGTCACGTGATGACAACGACATTGTGCCATTGTGTAGTATTAAAAGTATGACTAAGCAAGGACGAGGGAATCCTCAATAGCCTCAGCACCTAAGTCTTTAAGGCAGGATTAGAGTACATTTATCAACGAGACCTTTTTATAAGCTATATTTTTGTGCGCCAGCAATACTAAGCGTGGGGCGTGCGAATATCCGATTGGATTTTATTACTTTTTATTTAAATTATTTTAGGCAAGATCAGAGTAAATTAATTTGAGACCTTGGGCGTGTTCAAATACATCAGTGGAAATGGTTTGACTTTCTGTGTCCAAAACTGTAATTAGATCTCAAATCGGTGAAGAGATGACGGAGCTATGAGTTAAAAGTTTGTACTTGAAAAACAAGAGGGAATCCTCAATAGCCGCGGCTGTAATTAGATCTCAAATCGGTCAAGAGATCGAGCTATGAAGTAAAAGTTTGTACTTGAAAAACTCCGAGCCATTCTATGAGCCCCTATGCCGTGGCTAAAAACAGGTAAGGTGATCCTGAATGGAAAAGCCCATATAATTCCGGGGTCCTCGGAAAAAGGCCTTTCTAACGATAAAAGATTTGTAGCGTTTGATCGAGAAATTTGCAAGAAAAGTTCCAGAAGACGAACCAAAGTGTTTTATTTATATAGATAGGCTGTATTTAATAAAGGCATAAGTAATGTTAGTCTTAAGACAAGTAGACTTGCATATTTCGGTGCCTGCGATTAAAATTATTTTGTATTATTTCAGTTATGCAGTATTTAAAGAAGTACTGTTGCAATAAATATGCTAACTTGACCGCAAATGTTTTGTGGGTCGCTGCTAGTTAGTATGATATCGCATAATTTTGTTTCTAGGCGTTAGTTGTTTTTTAACAAAAAGAGCCTTGTTGTGATATAAAACTTTGAACTTTTTTGGTTTTGGATTGCAGTCGTTGGTCAGTAGACGGAGTCTTGCACCACAATTATGTTACTCATATTATAAAGAAAAAGGATCATTAGCACTTAATAATGTTGTTTTCAAATCGTTAAACCCTAAATATTTGTTTTGTGGGCAGCTATAACGAATAAGTAGATTTTTGTTTTTTAACAAAAATAATTTTTTATTAGATTTAGCGTGATTTTAAGATACGAGCACTTATATATAGTGTAACATTTTATCTGTACATCATAAATTGTCGTAACGAAATAATAGTTCACAGTAAATGTAGTTAAAAATCTATTTATTATTGAATTACTTCAGATCAGTAGTATTAACTAATAGAAGAAAAATACATCGAAAGTTAGCAAAGAATTAATAATATATTCGGATCAGTCAACTGGTGTTGAAGAGCGCAAGTGATCCAAAACTGAATGAATCAATTCACTACACACGTGTGACACATAAACACACTAGAATATAAAAAAATATAATATACGATTTGGTGCTGACTTTACGTTACTCGGACCGAGGTTTGCAACTTCGACTAGTCTTACTCAAAAAAATGTGCAAACTAGAAATAGTATGAAATCAACAGGTCTGATATTAGTGATAAAAAATCACTAGACTACAGATCTCACCCCCCCCCCCCATTCCATATAATTAGCTAGTTTGTTACGAAGTTAAAATCAGAGGCGTGTAAAAATAGTATTTTAATGTATTATTTTTTCTATCGAACGAAAAGCCTTTTGGTCGTTGATATGTAGCAAACAAAAAAAACTGTTTTTACACGACTATGATTTTAAATCAGTAATGGGCTAGTTAAAAGGAATAGTGGGGGGGGGGGAGGTCGCAAATCTGCAGTGTAGTATGATTTTTATTAGTATAATGTTGATTTCATTACTTCGCCGGCCTTCGCTATTTAGAATCGTAACAGTAAAATTAGTACTCGAAGAAATAACGAAATGCAAGATAAACTATATTACGTTAAGTGATTACAAAACTACTACGTGAACATACAAATCGATACTGACCCGTATATTGAAACATAGCTACAGTTTTACAAAGACATTTTTTTACCTTTCTGGTAAGTTCTTTCTATTTCGCCATTCAGTCCTGAAGCCAGCAAAGATTTAATTAATGGTATATGTTCGGGACACATACCGATGTAAAAGGAAATGTCGTTCTAAGCGTGTTGTGATTGGTTTCAAGCGAGTCACTTAACATGACTTTACACTTTAGGGGTGGGGCTAAGGGGTTGGGTAGATTTACGAAATACGCGTATGGTGTCAGATGTTTGTTTAGATGTTTGAGCAGTCGTTATTTGCTCGTTCGTTGCAACCTCCAGTGTGAGAAACATTTTGTGATAGTGAATCATTGTGGACTAGGCATACTGCGTAAACATATAACGTTGCAATTTAAAATTATTTTGTACATATCACTTACCTATTGTGTTTCTAAAGTATTCTTTTATTTTTCTCTACATGTCTTCCCCTGATGTGGATATTGTTTTTCATCAAGCAGTAAGTAACATTTTTTTTTGTGTGTCGTTTGTTTAAGTATTTGCATACACAAATTACATAATTGTGATAAGTTTTTTATTGTTACCTTTTTTTTTTCTCTGAGCATCAATTAGTTGAATGGAATTCAGCTGTGTTAAAATTGTGACTAATGTACTTAGACGCCAATATTGAATTATCATGTTACGTAAGACACGAAATATGCTTTGTTTTTTGTGGGTATATGTTTGTTTCTTTATGCACGTATATATTATAATATGTGAATATAAAATGCGAATATCTATCATTGAAAAATGTGTAGTAATGCAAATTAACACTTTGTAAGTTATTCTTTCACACCACAGTTTAATTTATCATTATCAGGTGAAATCAAAATGAAGTCCATATACTAAAAGAATGTTTAATGATGAAAACATATTTGGTGAATCTCAACGGCTTCAATGGTTTGTTTTGTGGTAGATAGACTACTGTTCCAGATGAGACTAGTATATTTTAACTTGATGAAATGAAATTATTGATAGTATTTACCACAAGAAACATATGTTCATATTCACAAATTCGTATCCAACAGACACATGTAATTTCATTGTTAAATTACATAAGTTATCAGTTTGGTTGAATGTTGCGATGATGAACCTTCCAAAATTAAAAAAAAAAGAAGTTTTAATTATATAGATATTCGTGAATCGTATACTCGTTACACGTGACGTCGTAGAAAATAATCGTTTTATTAATTTAATTTCTGAATACGTACAGAAAATATCGTCAAGGTCAGTTACGAATGACATATAATTGTTGTAGATTAAACTTATCGTAAACCTGTGTTCATAAAATCTGAATAGTCAGAACAAGAGTGTGTACCAAGCATGAATAAGAGAGAAGCAATTTTATCACAAAAAAAGGTCTCAGTTATTTGGGTTTTTATTTCGTGATTCATCCAATTTTTCATCGTGATATTTATTCGTTAGAGCCATGAATGACTAATTAGCTAGCTGTGGGTTTGCCACCTGTTACATATTTTACGAAATCATTCTTTATTCGGTAATAGAATACAGCGTTTCGTTTCAGATAAGAACGGAATGCAATTTATCTCTTATTTTGTGTAGAGTATTGGATATAAATAATGCGTGTTTGACCAGTTGCTACACATTCTTCATTACTTTCACTCGTAAGATTCTAGAATGTTTTTTGTTTTAAACCTCAGTGTTCGACTTGAAGAAAATGCTGAAAATTATCTAGCACTTACAAAAGTGTTCCTTATTTTATAGATGCCCAGGTGGCAACCCTATTAGATGTATTATAATGTTACTGATCCAATAAAAAAGAATGAGCCTAGTTTTTTGTTGATTTTTGAGACGGTTTGTTTCGACTCATCACTTGCGTGCGTGGTTTTAGTTAGCTCACCGGTAAATCGACAAGTTTTCTAAGGGTAAAATTAATTAAGTAATGAAAAGAACTGTGCATGTGTGATTGTGTAGTTAAACTGAGGCATTGCTTTCTAATCAGAGCCTGATTAACACAATGACTGACCGGACTGCAAAAGCTTTGGGAGCCCCTCCGACCTTGAAAATATTTGAAAAATTCATAAATTTACATTGGTGAGACCCTAAAAATAATACTTTAGGTCCTGAGCCTCAGTAGGCGTGATCCAATTCTATTTACATCAAATGATATTTTTCACTTCCTGTTTCCTGTCTTATATTTTCTTAAGGTGTAGTCTCGTACGTGAAGAAATCCAATAGTTACGTTTAATATGACACGCTATTAGTTTCATGTATGGTAAATTATGGGTGTTATTAATTCTATTTTAACAGAATAGGTGCCCCTTGATTAAAAAATGATATGAAATAATAGTGAGCAAGTTGACTTGCATATCGAGTGCTAAAACAGGAAATGATACGCAAAATTAACTTTGTTTCACATTATTATTTAAGTAGGAAATTCCTTTTCAGAAACTTAATTTTCATGTAATGGCTGGAGACGGCTTAAATGGGTAATGAAGAAAAACTTTAATATAAGTTTAACATGACAGCAAATGGACAACGTTCCGACAAGGGTGATGACAAAACCTTGTCGAAACGTTGTACATTTGCTGTC
>NW_013665749.1:916237-917829 GCF_000517525.1 Limulus polyphemus
GTCTCAAAGTGGGTTCCTCGTCATCGAATTTTAATTTTCATGTATTTATCATTAAACTTCTTAACAGCTTGCATTTCAAGAGAATACACAAAGGATTTCCTAATTAGTTGATAGCGTTGGATGTATTTATACGCAGACTTAAAAAATACAGAGGTCGTAAACTTGCTTACCGAAAAGAAAAAAAAAGTACTTGGAGGAGAGTCCTGTCGCTGCTTCAGACAGTGTAAGGTATGTGATACTCCTGGTGTATATGGGTATGCGTCAGCGTTGTGGATTTCCTGTCGCCACTGCGAGGTGACTTTCTGAATTCATGACGAGACTTTTGCGCTTTCTTATATGTAATCAGTGTGTTCAACAATATTTTAAGCATTTGTAAGCGGATTGAATTTGTTCTAAAAGGTGATTTGTGGAAAATAAATTGTTTATCACGTCTGAAAATATTTGTATAAAACGTAGTGTGTGTGTGTGTATTTCCTAACATCCACGGTTTAAATTATTGCTTAAGTACATTATTTTCACATCAAAACGTGAAAACTAGAATCTAGTTTAAATAAATAGGCTCCTTTATATTATATTACTATTAACAGTGAGCTGTATGTATTTATTTAAAGAAAGCTGTAGCTATATTTGAAGTAATTTATTTTTCTTTTTTTTTTTAGTCACACGAATGTTCTGATATTTTCTAATAAACGTTTCTTAGTTTGCCAGTTTAATTACAGAATAAATTAGTGCGTAATTTTTATTAACCGTAAGTTTGTAGAGAATTTCATTATATGAAAACGACTGAATTGAAAAGTACACCAATTTGACAAATCTTTCTTATTTTTTAAAGTATTTATAAGAATCAACAACGATTTTATTACTCATGTTATTTCCCATATGCCACTTTAATAGATAAAGATCACGTCTCTAAAGGCTGTATATTATTTTCTCACAGCGGCAGCCTGAGGTTGTTATAGTTTATCCGCATGAATTGCTAGCGTTTTCGTTTTGTTTTTTAAACTTCCGCTCAACGCGACCAACAGAGAATACTGTTTTTTTTATTTGTCTGTCTATAATATTCATACAATATTATCTTTCAGTCTGTAAAGGAGCGTCTTGACGAAGTTATAGTTTCAAGATATGATAGAAGTATTGGAGATTATAAAATATTGAGCCAAGACTATTTGGGAAGACTTGAATATTGATATTCAACTAAGATTGGGTAGACTTGAGTAGAAAGTAGATATGAACGTCTTCTGAGTGTTAATTGGTAGAAATGAAATATATATTGAGTTACGAAATAATAAAAATGTATACTTTGATATGATATCGTTGTGGAAATATGCAATTAGGTTATAAAGTTTGGGAATAATACATTTTAATATATATATATATATATTTGAATTAAGTAAAACACATTAGTCGTTTGATTATTAACACTGGTATATTTTAATATATATATATTATTTGAATTAAGTAAAACACATTGGTCGTTTGATTACTAACACTGGTATATATTGTATCTACAGTTTTCACATCTAACCTATATAAAAACCAACTGTGTGTCACGTCACGCCTGATTTCTCGAATAGGTAGATAGCTCTATTACT
>NW_013665749.1:917850-919508 GCF_000517525.1 Limulus polyphemus
TATATATATTTGAATTAAGTAAAACACATTAGTCGTTTGATTACTAACACTGGTATATTTTAATATATATATATATATATATATTATTTTAATTAAGTAAAACACATTGGTCGTTTGATTACTAACACTGGTATATATTGTATCTACAGTTTTCACATCTAACCTATATAAAAACCACTGTGTGTCACGTCACGCCTGATTTCTCGAATAGGTAGAATAGCTCTATTACTGTCTGCCCATTACGATTTTAGTGACAGGATGCAAGGGAGCTATGAGGGGATGGGGGTTGCCTTAAAACTTTATAAGTGTAGTGAGTGTAGGTATAATAAGCCTAAAGTAAAGATGTAGTGTGGGATCGCCTAGTCTAGAGCCAAGTGCGTAAAATTTATCATGAAAGTAAAAATATCGATTCAATTTTAAAGTTAAATCGTTTCTGAATTAAGCTATTTTCTGTTATATCACCAACGTTTTTAATAAAAATAGGAAACCTCTTTCATCGACGGAGACTAAGTTAGTAAAACAACAAATCTTTTTCCAATTATGTTGCACGTACATTTCATTTCATATTTTTAGTTCATAGAGTAACAATAATATTAGATTATACTTTTGTTGCTAAGCAATGTGACATAAAACTATTGTTGGAACGTAGTGTTACCAAAACGCACTGACTTTTCTATATATTAGAAGTTGTTAATCTAACTGATTTTTACAAATAATTATTATGTGAATACGCCTCAAATTCATTTGATGAATTATCTTAATTTTGACTGGCTCGCAAAAGAATTTACCGACATTTGACTCCCTCGACTGCACTTTTCTGCCTCATTGTTGGTCAAGCTTGATTTCACAAAATCTATTTATTTCAGTTAACACAAAAAATAAACCTATCATTCTATAGGTATTTGAAGAACACAATTTAATTCTTCGTATTGTTAGCCGGACACTGGGCAGCTGTAGTACATAATTGAATAGTTGTTTAAACATTTGTTTAACTACAAGTAACAGCTTGGAATGGTCTATTCTTTCATTGGGAGTGTGTTTGTGAGCCAGACTAGTTTCGGAGAATTCCACTCCTCCTCAGTGACCCTGGACACTACCACCAATGAAATATAAGAGTGAGTGTAAAACACTTAAATATACCAATTCGATTAACAATTTCAAATATATATAGAAAAACAGTTGTGTAACACTACGTTCCACCAACGGCTTTTACGTCAAGTTGCTTAGCAACAAAAGTATAAAATAATGTATAGACAACACAACTGGAAAAATAATTGTTGATTTCTTAATTTAGAGACTCCGTTGATTAAAGAGGTTTGTTTTCATTAAAAACGTTGGTAATATAACAGAAAATAGCTTAATTCAGAAACGATTTAGACTTAAAATTGAATCGATATTTTTACTTTAATGATAAATTTTATGCACTTGTTTCTAGGCTAGGTGATCCCACACTACGTCTTTACTTTAGGCTTATTATACCAACACACTACACTTATAAGGTTTCACTGCACCCCCGTCACTAAAATCGTAATGGGCAGACAGTAATCGAACTATTCTATCTGGATAAATGCATTTTGGTTTTTGTGACTCCTATTTCGAGAAATCAACCGTGACGTGACATACACTGGCTTTTATTGGTGCTACTTAGCGTGTGGTCC
>NW_013665749.1:920325-940486 GCF_000517525.1 Limulus polyphemus
TAGCGTGTGGTCCACAAAGATACTATCACCATCACCGTTTTAACTTTCGTTTATTTGCAATTGACGCCAGTTATTATAAATAACGCTTTTAAACTAATAAGGTACAAATTACCATTACATAACGTTTGGAGGGCAAATATAATCGGAATGAAATAAGTTCCAACAATCAAAACTAGCACAATTATAACCTAAATTTAAGGTACTCTTTTGGAACACACAGCTTATTAAATTTTTATTATTTGCTGAACAAAAACGTGGATAGATATAAATCATTTAGCAAGAAATTATGTTTTAGTGAATCATTAAAACGGTGATGATGATAGTATCTAGGTAGACCCGCACTCTATAGTAGCACCTTTTTATTGATACAGGTGGGATGATACAAAACTAAACATAAAGAGTCTAGATAAAGTGAAAGACATTTGGAAATACGAGATTTATAGTTAATAGGAAGGTGAGAATGTGAAATTTTACAAGTAGAATTTATGGAAATTGTTCAGGCTGATACAAGCGTGAGAAATAATACTAAGAGAATAACTTAACCAATGTTTGCTAATGGTACTAGGATCATTGCCATGGTTTAGAACTAGACCACTTATTTTTTACGTTTTAATAGTTTGTAAACAGTCACGTGACTGTTTTACTAAATTCCGTTATATGGTCAAGGCCGTAGCTATACACTTGCATCACAAACATACGAATATTGCCATAGAAAGGTTCGGGGTAAAATGTCATCCTCAATATCACCCGCAAAATATAAAATAATTCACTAATCAAATGCTACTATTGCAGCCTTTACGAAGTTTTTTTTTTATTAATTACTATAGTGAACTTCAAGTGTTGTTTACTATGTAAGCTCTGTATTTTGTAAAAAGTTTAGAAAACAGCGACTTTTATACATCAGATATAAGAACTTTTTTATTTAACCGACGTTTCGCCTTTGCAGCTTCATCAGGATTAATATACACAATTGTTTGATATTAGAGTATTTGTTAAATTATAAAACTGCTTAGCGTAACGTTCTATTTCTCGAGTCTGCTGTAACGTGCGTCTAACAATGCATAGATTATTATTATTGTTTAAATATTAAAGTACAGTTGTAATACTAACCTATACACCTATACAACATATGTTAGTTATACTTTTATTTTTTTAACTAAATAATTTGAACAGATTTGTCATTTTTTGAATTTGTTCATTCCTCCACTGTCATTTCGACGAAACTTAAGCCTCGAGATTTTTCTTTTGAGTTGAGGTAAACTTAATCAAAAATTCCGTAATTATAAAGGTGCAATATAAAACAAACATTTTTTATTTTATTTCTTAACTAGTCAGTAAACGTCAGACAACTTTACTAAGATAACTATATTCCGGGGACTAGCGAGTCTTTTATTGGCATGCAAGCTGAAAAAAAAAAGGTACAGTTTATGGGTAAAAAAAACGGAAAATATTACTATGAGTTGGCAACTGATACCTAATTTTCATCATATTATATGTGATAGCTGTTTTGGATGGTCACTTTGCTTATAAATGTTAATACCACCAGTAAATGCAAAATATCTCAATGATTTCTAGACTAAAAATGAGATACGTGTTTGGATATAATCCTACTCTTGTGTGGTTAAAGCATCTTCAGTGTTATTTAACTATCTAACTGCTTCTCCTATAAGGTTTTAAAGGTCAAGTTCAGATTACAAAATTCTGCGTTAATTTCAAAACTTCAATGTATGTTTTAACCAGATTTCGGCAAGATTACTTTGAGCCAACATATTTTTAAGCCCCCAGTGGCATAGCAGTATGTCTGCGGACTTACAATGCTAGAAACCGGGTTTCGATACTCCTGGTGGGCAGAGCACAGATAGCCCTTGTGTAGCTTTGTGCATAATTAAAAAACAAACTAACAAACATATTTTTAAACTAGAACGTCCCACTCAAGACGCGCGCTCGCCAAAGCCAGCCATGCGGTGATGAATATGAGAGAAAGCTGAATCCAGTTCTCCCAGGGTTAAAAAGGAGAATTTTTTTTTGGATGGTGGTAGTGTGGATTTCATGTCCATAACATGCCATATGCAGTCAAGATGCAAAGAAAAATTCAGTTTTTATTACCAAAGACGTTTGACTGAATGTCTGCACGGTAATTTTCCTTATACACAAACTACGGCTCGTACAGTCGTTCAGAATAAATTATCACCCAAAACATACCAGCGTTTAAACCATTCAGTTCTGTCTGATTATTGATCTCTCCCATCTTTTTGTTTAATAACTTGGATTACCCTTAACATTATTTTGGATAAATGGTATACATTGGGAACCAGTACCTCATTTGAGAGCTGTATAATTATATCTCGTTAAAGTTTTCAGGGTTTTATTGCAAGTAAAATACTTTTGTCCTTTTTTTTAATAAATAATAAAAGATAGTTTATATAATTACAGTGGTTTGTTAATATTACTACTATAAAAATATTCATAATTTTCCACCTGAATTATATAAGCATAATTCAGCTCGGAGTTTCATGTCTCATTCTTTTTCAAGCCACTGAAAATCTGTACGATAGTCACAAATTAATTAAATTATTGCACCAAAAACATCTCCGTACTGAATAAATAGAACATTAAAGGAGGCTATTGGTGATGAACCTCATTATTATTATAATAATTATTATTACTATATATATTTATATATAGAGAGAGGGGGGGAGAGAAAGGATTGCATTGATTAATATTCTGTCTTTCTTTTGTGTAAGTATTTTAAAGTTTTTCACCTAATTATTATTATTATAATTATTATTACTGTATATATATAGAGAGGGGGGAGAGAAAGGATTGCATTGATTAATATACTGTCTTTCTTTTGTGTAAGTATTTTAAAGTTTTTCACCTAATTATTATTATTATAATTATTATTACTGTATATATATAGAGAGGGGGGAGAGAAAGGATTGCATTGATTAATATACTGTCTTTCTTTTGTGTAAGTATTTTAAAGTTTTTCCCCTAATTATTATTATTATAATTATTATTACTGTATATATAGAGAGAGGGGGGGGGAGAAAGGATTGCATTGATTAATATACTGTCTTTCTTTTGTGTAAGTATTTTAAAGTTTTTCACATTCTAACTGCACAAGTACATTCAAAGTACTGGTGGACAAAACAGGAATATATTCATACAGAAAGAAATATCTGTCCGTCCGTCTATAAAACTCCGATTTCAGTAATGTTTCTTTTTCATTCTTCTAAAGTTTCAATTTTTTTATTGTTTATTTTTGTTTTTGTAAAGTTGACCTTGTGCACAAAAATATAACGGAAAAGAGAAATGTGCGTCTGTTTGTTGAGGAAAAAGATTTGGTAAGAAAGAGATAAGTATTATTATTTTTTTATTAAGTCATGCCGAAACATTCTTTTCTTAAGAGATTGACACGTACTTTGTTTCTGGCAGAACAAAAACATTAATGAAGTTGATGTTTTGTTGTTTTTTTTTTCGTTATGAAAATATTCTAATGTCTATATGCTGCAGTTTCAAAAACATGATAAATTAAGGATCTGGCATCTAAATATACAAGTGCTGAATTTTGTGTAAAAGGTTATCCTCCGTTAACATCGTGAATTCTGATATGGGTTTATTTGTATATTAAAAATATTTATAACTAGTATAACGTGATATGTGTATAAAAGAACCGTGTTCTGAAGGATTCATCTGATAATGTTCAAATGCGTGTATTTCCGTGCTGGATCAAATGAAATATAATATCAAGTATGTACTTTAGACCAATTGTTTATACAACTCTGGTTAATGTAAGGATTAAGTAGTTAAACTGAATTCACGTGACATAAGATAACTGATGATTTACGATTTAATCTTTCCAGTTCAAAATTAGTGAGAAAAGAACCATGTGCCGTTAACTTGTGAATTTCTTATAATATCATCTTTTATGTTCTTGGTTGTCGCCCACTGCATATATTGGGTCTAGTAGATCATTTCCTGGGGTTCGTGGGGTTTCTTGTGACTTCGTATCATGTTTTGATACATCAAAATAGTCACCAGCATGGCACCACTGTTGCTGTAAGTTGAGTCGAAGAACTATACTTTCCAAAAAAAAATTCAAGTTTTTCACCAAAATTGCTCAGATTTATTTATTTTTTTATTTTTCTGCTGTTGCGTTAGTGATGGAAACTTTTTTAACTAGTGATAACTTTTAAAACCTACGCATTTCCTTCTGACCACGGTCTTGGAACACACGTGTATATGCTCAGTATTATTGCTCAATAAGCAATAAGTCAATGCAGCTCGAGTCTAGTGGAAAAAATAACCAAATAATCCTGTACTTCATTCATAAGTATTATAATTTTCATGTTTAATTTAATTTATGAAAAAAAAGAGAATGTTTGTAACGTAGAATTAACAATTAAGCGAACAGTCCGGTATATGTTCCTTTCTCCTATAGAAAATGTACACTTGAAGTCTCACTTTGTTCTTTGACATCCATACATGTGCGTATACATACATGCTTAGTGTATACCAGGTGACTTTGAAAGTGACAGGAGCTCTACAAGTAAAAACATGAACATATGGAGCAGCTGCTTTGTATCGGTGAGTGAATGATGATGTGGGCAGCTGAATGGCAGATGGCACGTGCTAAAGTGCAGCATACCGATATTGCGTAACCAAAGCATAGCGAGGGGGTGAATCTTCTGTTTTGATTGTGCCGTACAAGGGCGATACTTTACACGGAATGTATGCATATTGTAATTCAACCAGTTTATGTGTAAGCTTGAATCGTATACGAATAGCACATTTTATGTTATTTTGCAATATTATGATTAATGGGAACGCTTCTTTTATCTTTCACGACAGTTTTATTTCGCTCAGAAATTGTATTATGTGTAATAGCGGTTTACTATTACAAAGAGTACCGTGGAAATATACATACATGTGTATATCTGTAAAACTGCTATTCATCGTTCGACACCCACAAATATTTTATATGATAAATTGAGTCGTTGAGAGCAGTGTTTTTTGTTTATTTTATAACCTAAGAAAATTACAGTTTTATAATATCTTTCTCTGTAGTTTATATGTTAAGTAATTAAGGTGTTAAATGTACAAAATTTCGAAATCAAAGCCCAAGACAAACTTGTGCTTCCGGCTTGCATGAATGGCGACGGGAATGAGTCAGCATTCCTATCACGTGTGGATTACAAAGTAATCTATCAGTTCCTGTTGGGTAATATTTGAGTTGCTTCGTAATGACTTACATACAAATTATTTACTTTGAAAAACTTTTATGGTCCTTTTGAGTGTTTTAATACTATAGATAAAAAAATCACAGTTAGTACAGTAATTTATTGCTTAACTTTAAAAACAAAAACACGATTGCTTTGATAGGTGGCAGTGTCTTGTCATGACCAGAAATAACAAGCCTCATTCAAATTATTGGGTTCATCATCCTTCTTAAGCCAGTCACAGAGCAAGTAATTTTTTGTTTCTGCAAGCGTATTTAGCTCTTTGTTTAGGATTTGTTTCGATGAAAAATGAGTGGATTTTCGGTAATAATGAGTCAGTCAGGTAAGGAAAAGAAATCATGGGGAAATGGGATCTGCTTTAAGACCCTTAACCTGTATTTCAGAATATTGATCTTTGTCATTTTCAGAAGCTGTGATGCTTGGTATATGCACGTATTAGCTGTTTAACCTCATGGATTTACTCACAATATTACCGCATGCAGTCAGTTTTGTTCTTTAGTACACGGATTATACATTGACCTGTTGGCGTATTTAAATAGCGTGACCCTTGAATAAATTTTGCGTAGAAATAAAAAGGGAAAATGTACTTATTTGTCATACAATTTGTCGTGTATCTTATTATGTTAATTAATTAATACATATACTAAATTGTTCGTATTTCTTTAACTATTTAACGTTTTAAAAAGAATATCGGAACAATTTAAAAATACAGCTTCAGATCGCAAAAGATCACGACAGCGTGTCCTTGTCCAGGATGTATTCCAGTTCTGACGAGAAAGGTCCACGAAATTTACTTGACATGACTGCGTTATGATTGCCTCTAATCATAATAATACTTTTTTATTCAATTCCAAAGAAAATGTTTTTGTGTATATATTATATAATTTTATATGAAAAGATGCTGTACGCATTTTGACATGACGTTGATATTACTAAAGTCATTCTAAAAACCGGGTTTCGATACTTGTGGTGGGCAGAGCACAGATAGCCCATTACCTAGCTTTGCGCTTAACAACAAACAAGTTTCATGATTTGTTGTTGAGTATTTACAATATTATCTTATAAGAAAATATCAGTTTGTGATTTATATATATATATATATATATATGATAAAAGGTGGAGTATGGGAGGCAATCACAATGTCATCCTTTAAGGGAAATTTAGCGCCCAAGTCTGGTAATCTGGTTTGGTCGTAGGAGGTTTGGGGGGTGCCTAAACTCCCAAAGAAATATAACCGTATATTCGTGTACAGAGACTCAAAACATTTGCGATCAAATTAGTACCTTTATTGCAAAAGTACTTCTTTAAATTCGTGATTTGTAGAGTAATACAAAATAATTCTGCTCGCAGACACCATAATCTGTAAGTACACTTGTCTTTGTCTTAACATTAGTAAGGCCTATTTTCGATAAACAGATAAGTTAACACTGTATCTTGCGTACATTTTTTGTTTAACTTTATCGTATGTAATACTATCAACAAATAAACTACGATCTAATGCTAGGTATTTTCAAAACTTTTATAATCTTTTAATATGTTTTAAAGTATATTTACACCCATCTTTTCTTTATATACGTTGAAATAGTGAGCACGCATGCGCCTTTAGATGGTAAGGTGCACGCGTATTTTCAGGACACAAAAAACAGTATTATTATAATAGATATGTTAAGTATTATTTTATAAATGACTGTACAGCAATTTTTGTTTAGTTCTTTATACACGAAGTTGTGTTTTAGAAATATGTATAGTTTGAATAATGCCCGAAGTACGAGCTTTAGCTACTATGACAACGTAATTCTCTGCACAATCATGTTACAGTGTTATTTGGTAATTTAATTTTAGGTTGAATAGAAATACTTTATAAAGGTTAACAAACGTTAAGGCAGGGAATAAAAAAAATGTTACTTACTAAATGTTAACACGAAGTATTTGATGATTTTAACCCCTCTCCTACGATAGTTACACCCCTGATTAGTCTAAATAATTGTAATATACATCCTAGTGATCTACAAATAAGTAATACTTCTTTTTATATATTATTTGAAGCTTATTATCTAGATTTTAATATTAAAATTATTAATGGTTATTGCGATATAAATATTTTAAATAAAAGATAATTTGTTTTTCCAAATTATGGACTTGTTTCTCCTTCTAAGAAACTTCCTTTAGCTTTGGAAAAATGTATCACAGTTGCTTAACTTTGCAGAACTCGCAAGATATATATTTATCTCTAAAATTAAACCGTTTGTTAATTAACTAATGTTTAACGGTTTGGTCATTTTACCTTTGCCCTCCGATGGGACAGCTGTAAGTTTACGGACTTACAACGCTAACATCCTGGGTTCGATTCTCTATGGTGGATGCAGCAGATAGTCCTATTTGGCTTTGAACTGGAATAAACAAACACTTTCCCTTAAAAATATTTTACTGTATTTCTGATCATTATAAGCATTTTTTAAAATAAATTTGAATAGAAAGAGTTTATAAAATTACAAATGGAATAACATATAATAGCAAATTGAATTCATCATAGACTTACTTGGTAGTAAGTTGATTGTGTTAATTCGACCGTAACATTTAATTTGTCTACATACTCGTGTATGTCACACCTACTTAAACACGGGGTTGAGTATATCATACCATCGATTTTCGAATATGCAAATCAGTTAATCATGTGGTAACTACAGTCGGGATAAAGTCGCGGTGGAACGCTATGTTTCAGAACTGCATTTTGACTATGTTTGGTTTTTTTTAGATAGTGTGATACCACCGAAAACTGATCACTTTAGAGAAGGATATGTAACAGCCCTTTCCTGCGCAAAATATTCATACGCTCAGATCATAAAGATGATATTCGTTGTATTTAATGTACTTAATAATATGGATTAACTTATGGCACTACGCCGCACCAGGGCCATCTAGAAATATATTTCCATCAAGTCCAGCCCGGCATGGCCAGGTGGTTAGGACGCTCGACTCGCAATCTGCAGGTCGCGGGTTCGAATCCCCATCACACCAAGACATGCTCGCACTTTCAGCCGTGGGGCATTATAATGTTACGGTCAATCCCACTATTCGTTGGTAAAAGAGTAGCCCAAGAGTTGTTGGTGGGTGGTGATGACTAGTTGCCTTCCCTCTAGTCTTACACTGCTAAATTAGGGACGGCTAGCGCAGATAGGCCTCGTTTTGCTTTGCGCGAAAATTCAAAACAAACAAACAAACCATCAAGTCCTACCCTACCGTGGCAAGCAATGTACAGAGTCTTATGATAGGTGAGTATTCACGAAGACAAAAGTCAGTGACGAAAGCCGTCCATGTGCCCCAAGCAACAGCATGCAACATAATTAAGAAGGATCTCCGTCTGGAAACTAGGCCAACAGGGTATGAGTTTATTAAGATAAGGTTATGCCTTCTCTATATCCGTCGTATACCTCAAGCAGCTGGAGAATGAAACTACTATTCATGTTATTCCATACCAAGACAAATTGGTCAAGTTGCAGGATGCATCATCTATGGATATGTATGCGATCGGGCTGTTGAAACACGCTGGGAAATTGTCATCCTTGTACACCAAATGGATTTTGGAGAGTCAGCTGGGAGAAAGAGTGTGATTTGAACAACGCAGCCTTTTGAAAACTGATTAGGAATATTATGTTTTTGTATAAAAGTATTATTTTGAACCTTAACATCTATGGTTCATTATTTTATTAAAGCTTAACCAACATTTTTCGAGCTGGACAGCTTACGTCAGGGGGAAAGTTTTACTTGACAGCCCGAGTTTTAATAACCTGTTGGTTCCATTTCTCGTTATCGTTTCTCTCTTATTTTTAATTTTTCCTAAGCAGCCACCGTCCCCCAACTATCTGCATACAGCGAAAGCTGACATAGATGCGAGATGTTGTGGACTCTGAGCAGTCACATCTGGTTGTTGTTGTTGTTATTATCATTACTTGCAGAAACGTCGCTCTACGGGCGGCTGTTTGTGCTAATAATTACTAATCGTAGTAGTTATACCTCATTGAAAAAACTTATAAAATAATCCTTTTAAAAATGGATTTTTCTAGAAAGTACTGCACGGGAAAAGTGTTCGGAATGTGCTGATATAAACTATAATGCTAGTATAAATATGTTTTCAAAAAACTAATTTTAGTACTATATTAACAAATTACGTCAATAAAGATATAATCAAACTCATACGTATAGTCCTAGTGAAAGTCGTGTTCTTGTTGTGAGGAGAGTACTTTTATTTAAAATTGTGTTCTGTGATAAAGAAATGGTTGTTGCACAACCAGAGTTATTTTTTCTAATTGTCTTGGATATTGAATACCCAAAGTATAAATTTTTTTATGGATTTTTGTTTGTTTCAATAGGTGGCGCTACATTATATTTATTATTGCGTTCACATACATAAATATCTACACATATACACGGTAGGATTGTTATTTGTAATAACAGATGAGGCATGCGAATTGAGGTTAAAGATGGTAGAGGATGTATTCCTAGTGCTTTGTAGTTACCATTTTTACAGATACCTCAAAACCCAAGATACGTCTTATAATTAATTCCCTTCCCCCTTAATTTGTAATTTGGCATACAGTTTCTGTATAGGAAAGTTTGTATGTTCAACTCCTATGCCAGAGAAAATGACAACTGAAATGAGAAACTTGGTCTAATTAGGTGACCGAATTTCATTCAAATATCAGGAAGGTGAATATATTAGTATCGTAACATTTTTTTCAAATTTATTCGCATTTTGCTTGTGTTCAAGTTTTCGGTTATTTTTAATAATTAAATTTCAAATTGTTGTCATACCATTCGTTACCGGTGTCGTCCACACCATTTTGAGTAATTTTATTTTTATGCTTGTTACAACACAATATAAGAAACTGGTCGAAAACAGTTAGATAAAATCACATCTTCTGTTTGAAATACACAAACTCCACAAGTAGTTAGTGGGATTAACTGTAATATGGGTGAATTTTTTTGTTTCCTTTGTGTGTGACGCATATATTATTAGGGATCCTATGACCAGCAAAGTCATGGACTCACAAGGATTTTGATCTGCAAAATAGTATGGAAAATTTTATTTAAAAACTGTTAGATATCATCGGTTATGCCAGGGTTAGAAAGTTTCATAAGTTAATAATGTTGTTCACGACCTTCCCTTTAGCTGTCTTTTTTGATAAGATAAACTTTGAAATTAGGCGCAAGTTGTGGATAGTTCAGCAGATCTGCATTCCTTTTGTTAGTCGATTTTAATTAACTATTTATATGCAATGAATTTTAATAGTGATGCGTGTATAATAAACACTAGTTTGTTTTTATTAGTGTAACTGATTTTTCATCAAATTTAGAAGTTGTGTTTTATTTCATTTATCGTGCCAACTAACAATCCACAGTCACTCTCTGGATACATTTTTTTTTCTATTTTTAAGCACAATTTGGAAACTATGAGAGATTTAGTTTGTGGAACTGCATTTTAGGTGAGAATTTTTTATTTTATTAAAATGTATGTCTCTGGTTTTTGGAGCTGTTGCCTGTACCCTAAATTTATCTGCAGGTATTTAGTTAGGGACCAACCTGAACTTTGCAAGTTGCTTTACTTAAATGTCAAATATTTAATTTCGCACTTTACAATGAGGCTGGTTAGTAAAACCATTTTGAATATGCAAATTACGTGATAACCACAGCCAATATAAAATCATGATGGAATGGAATTGTTTGGCGTTTCCTAGGTAGTATGATGCCACCAAAAATTGATTGCTCATGGGAAGGGTATGTAACAAACCCTTTCCGTCGGGAAGTATTCATAGCTCAGAACATAAAGGTGTGTTCAGATCGGAGATATAGAAGTTTCCAGATGGAGATATCCTTTATACTTAATGGCATTAGAAACCAAAGGGATATAGATTAACTTGAGACGCCAATACACTCTTAGAAAAATAACTGCAACAAGTCTGCCCCAGGTGTGGTAACCAAAGTGCAACGTCTTCTAACTGGTGAGAATCCATAAAGCTCAGTGGTAAAAATCGTCCACGTACCTCAGGCAACAGTACACAAGATAATAAGGCTCCGTGTCTGGAAAAGCAACACAAGTCACGTGTACACAGTTTGCATCCATGACACATATCAGTTCAGTCTCGCATACCCCAAGCAGCTGGAGGATGAAACGGGTATTTGTGTTGTTCCATAGAAGTTATACTGGTTAAGACGACTACAGATTTCTGTAAGATCGTATTTTATTTAAACGAACGCTGGGAAACCATCGTCCTCGTACATTAAGTAGATTATGTAAAATATTTAAAAATCAATGGTGTGCTTTTGCACGACAGCGAAACGACGAAGCCTTTTGCAAGCGAAACTATGCTGCAGAGGTATTGTCAAGACGCTCAACCGTCCGAAAGAGAATTATCGAAGGACATGGCGAAGCCCAAAAATCATTTTGATGTAACGTACTCAAATTCTTTATACACATATAAATGATTTAAGATTATTTTCGTCCTGTTTTTAATTTAATTTTTTACTCGGGTTCTGATTTGTATGTCGTTTACTTTAGAGTTAATATATTCGTTAGTTCTTTTGACACTAAATTACTCTTAAGATTTTGATGTCAGATTAAAAGTTTTGAGTAATTTTCACTAGGTACACTGTAGTCAAATGTGACATACCGTTGGAGTACTACTTACAAGGCGGGCTGAGCGTGGCCTATGATTACCGTGTTGGGCTGTGAATCGAAATGACTAAAACTGGAGATGTGATCCCACTAAACTCTTGTACTTTCAGCTTTGGGCGTGTGAAAAAGAATGACAACCAATACCATTGTTCGGTTCAAAGAGATAAAAAAAATCCTTGTGACAGCAATTCTTCTGGCTAGTTGCTTTCTTAGCCAGTAGTTAAAACATTTACTGGCGGCTGTACTTGAATTTCAGGGCTCTCTGACATGGCCATATATTCCACGTGCACGTAAGGTGCTATTCAGTCAGAAAATTCCAAATCTTTAATTTCATCAGTATATTAGTAACTTCAAATCTGTTCATGAGTAATATTTTTAACCTTTGTGCTCGTTGCTGCTGAGGCTTATGGAGTGTAATAGGGCCATGATGGGGTGGGGGGGGGGAGTGAAACACAGCCTGTGACCAACCTTAAACAGGTGTTTTGTACCTTTTAAATCTTATCTAGTTGCAGATCACTCACAATATTTATCGGTAGTGCATAATCCAAGATGGAGCAGGATAAGACTTTGGTAGATCATAATGAGTTGACGTTTTTTTCTGCTGCAGCTTTTAGTGCACTTGTATTTGGTATTTCTTCCAGAGGGATGGCAGTGCCTCCAAAGGCAAAGATTTATGCTCTTAAGTATATTTGTTGTTGAGTGTGCAGGACATGGTTTTGTGGCTTTGACAGGATCGATTCTTGTTTGTACACCGACCATGCTGAAGGATGATTGAATCTTGCTTTCGATTTTAGCTTTGGTAGAGCCTCTGGTGTGCATCAGAATGCCATCACTAAATGTTAGTACAAGACATTTAGTTCACTGTCAAGGCGGGCCAGATCCATGATGTTGAAGTGTGATGATCCTTAAGGCAGACCAGTATTGATGGTGATCTAGTCTGAATGCTAGCCTCCATGCTTCATGATACATCTTCTGATAGTTAATGCAGCCACTACCAATCTCATACATATTACACTGCTGAATATTTGGAACTTTTTGTCAGCAAGAATGGGCAGCTGGATTCTATTATAGGTGTGTTCCTGATCTCAAGCTACTGCCAATGTATTTTGACCAGCTTTAAAACTATCATTTGTATTAACTGCGAATGCAGCAGTATTGAACCAAGTTTCTCCTCCACTGAGATAAATACCTAATGATGAAGGAGGTAGCGGCTCAATTTGATAGGCAAATCTTCTAACTATAGCCTTATCTGGGGTCTTACCACTGACATTCTGTCGTAGTGGGACAGCCCAATGGAGCAATAGGGTTCGTGCATTAAGTGTGGGATTTCGACTGAAACTAGCAGAAGAAGAAGAACAGGGAAAGCGATGCCTAAACACCAAGCTTGTAAACGATGCATAAGTAGAAAGTGTACAATATTCTGTTAATCAGGGGGATCAGGGAAAGCAAATACTGCCTTGAGAAACTATTTTAATGTTGTCTGTACTTTCAAACTCCGAGGAGTCCATACTCACTGGCTTTAACTTCAAACTGTATGCTGATCCAGAGTAAAGTGTTTAGTACATTTGTATTTATGGCAAAGCTACTGAGGGCTCATGCTGTCACTACTAATTTTGCACTTTTGAAAAAAAGTCAAGACAGCCAATTAGCAGCAACCTACCACTCACCGTCCTTGCTGAGGGATTGACTGTATCTCTTATTACTTTTGTACATATTCCACAATTTGTCTTTATTATAGGAATGTGTAAAGCTTATCTTCTGAAGTAGTTTTTCGGGGTTTTTTCTTGTTTTTTTGGCATATACTTTTTAGGATTTATTATACCGTTTTCATAGGAATGTGTAAAGCTTATCTTCTGAAGTAGTTTTTCGGTTTTTTTCATGTTTTTTTTTTAAATAGTAGTAACTATTGGCATATACATTTTAGGATTTAATATAATGTTTACATAGTCATGTAACTGTGATGGGGTAGAAATGCATACCTTAGGAGATAAGTTTAATTTAACCTCAATGGTCAGATTCTAGTGCCATTTTTTAAAAATCTTATGTTAATTATATTCCATTACTTTTTCTATTTTATTAGAAGCAAAATTTTATCTTCCAACAGCTGGCTTCACTAATTTTTAGATATGAGATATTATGAGTATGAAATACCTATGTGTGCGAATAGTATCAAAAGAAAAAATAAATTTCAGTGTAATTTTATTTCCCATGTAAGGCTGTTCATAACGTATTTCTTACTAAAGCATATTTTACCTTTCCCACATTATTTGTGTGTTATTGTCGTCGTGCATTTTGTTTGTTGGGTTAATTATATGAAAAGTTGTATATAGATGAATAGGTGTATGTTTGATTTTTAAAGAAATGATTTGAATGGTCCAATATGTGGTTTGATAATATGCATGTGCGAGAGAGAGAGAACTGATAAAACGGCCCCTTGTTAAACAAGTATGTTCTACGATCTTATGTCACGTTCTTAAAGCGATTTTTTTACTCGATGAGTCACGTACTTGTGTTAAAAAATAAACATACGACATGTTTTTATCCTGGAGGTCACGTGGCGTAGATCTGGATCCGTTTTTTTTGTTAGCTCACAATATATGTTCGGTGATTCATTTCGAAAATTAACCGAATTGAACGTTTGTTTATTTTATTATTAGAAACAACATGAAATACTTCTAAGTACGAAGATTTTGTAAAAATAACAATAACAGTGTCTACCATCCAAGTCATTTATAGAAACGCTTGTTTTTTCACAGATATAACCGTGTCCGAATAATCAAAACATTGTCGTACAGTATATTATTTCTACATGAAAGCTATCCTTTAGTGCTCATGATGTAACCCCATCTTTATAATCGAAACACAGCCGTATATTAAGTATTTTCTTTTCAAAGCTACTCTCATGTGACCCGCATGATGAAGCTGTTTTCTTTTAACCAAAGCATCAGATCGTAAAGTATTCGCTTTCCGAAGTAGCTCTGATAAACCATGAACGTGCCTGCATTTTGATGTACGTAATAATTCTCAAGACAAAATTTATTCGCTACTATTTCGTTTATGCTTATTTTAACCAAGTTTTGGGTACAAAAGTTATTACATTTTAATCAAATTATAGCCAAGAAGTGATATAAGCGTGCTCTGTTGATTGGTTGTACATCATAGAAAGATTGATAAGAAATTTTTACAAATCTTTATTGACCTTAGACTACAGATGATTTACAGTAGTATAAAGTTGGTCGTGAGTTGGGAAATCGTGTTCTAGACTCGTTGCAGACCGGCAACACGAAAAGTTTCTTGTCCAACGTGAACAATCAACATGTTTGTATTTTTGGTGAATACTTGTACTATTTTTTTTTCTGTCTTATAGATGAAAAAATGTCTCGTAGGCTCCCAAGGATATCCATGTTTAACATTAGATGAAATGCTTGCGTATTTTCTTCTTAGTTGTGAAGTTCATATTGTTGAATGTACATGTTGACGACACAGAAAGTCTCTCCTGCACTTTCTTTGGATACGTTAGTGAACTTCAGTTGTTCTGGAAGACGTATTTCTGGCTTATTATGTGTATGTAGTTGTGCATGTATTATGTGTATGTAGTTGTGCATGTATTATGTGTATGTAGTTGTGTATGTATTATGTGTATGTAGTTGTGAAGTTCATATTGTTGAATGTACATGTTGACGACACAGAAAGTCTCTCCTGCACTTTCTTTGGATACGTTAGTGAACTTCAGTTGTTCTGGAAGACGTATTTCTGGCTTATTATGTGTATGTAGAAGAGACGTATCTGTTTATTTACAGTTTACTTGTCTGAACGAGTTTATAAATCCGAGTGTCAGTACAGGTTGAAACCTTACAGTCACTGGAATAAGATTCTTCTTTGACTACACGAGCCAATGTATTTCATGTTAGTCAAGTTAGGACATTTTTTCGTGGATTTCGTTAGACAACTCTTGTTGTATTTACATTTGTATTTTGCATAAATAATATGACCTGATTTTCAGTTTGAACTTAAATTATTCAAGTAGGTAAAATGCTTGGTTCAGGAACAAATATAAATAAGTAAAGTATAAGTTCGTGACTTATGGTATTCATGTGACCTTTTGAAGTGGTCCAGACAAAGCTCACATAGGACAGACCATACAATATGTTTTTCGACCATTACTATGATTATCGTGTCTCAGTCGGCCTGATGAGCCATGGTATTGAGGGAAAGGCCTCGTCGTCATTATATATATATACGTCAGATGTAGTGCGATTAATATTTTATACTTTGCTTTTACTCATAAATTCTTAGAATTACATTCTACTAGGACAGAGGTGATCAAACTATTATCCATCTTGAACGTGACGTCCAGAATATCCAGGACATGAGAGCTCTTCAGGAAGTGTGGGATGATTAATTAGAATTCCTTTTGACTGAGCCACCACGCAAAGACAAGACGCACGGAACACAAATACAGTTATCAAAAGACACTATCCAGTGTCAGAAGTTCTGGTGCCTCACAACATTCATTTCAAGAAATTTCAGAATTATGCCCACATCGCAGTAAAATATCAGTTGTAGAAATACTATCATTGTTAAATTATTACAAGTAAAAGTTTTATCAATTTGTACGATTGAAATGATTTTGAACTCAAAATGGAGTTTCTGAATGTTTCACGTTACACGACAGTTGTATTACAGTTACAAAACTATGCAAAATGTAATTTTCATTTAATCTACATGACTTTCACACAGAGGGCGTATCATTTGTGGAAAACAAACCGTTTTGTGTGTGTACACCAACTGTAAACAAAAAGTTACCTTGTGCATTCAAAGTTATAAAAACAACATCTATCGAATTGTTATTTATGATGTTTTATTGCACAATGTTGTGCTTCGTAGTTGTGAGTTCAAAATAACAGCCGTAAATTATATGACGAACGTTTCATGAATATTTAAGTATTATGCATACACAAAGGATTTAGATGTATGGAATAATAGAATCCCCATACAGTAATTGTTTGTTTTGAATTTCAGCTCTCTTCTAAGCGAGATCTGTTTTTTCGACAAGATGGACCAACATCTATTACTTCCAGTACGTCATCCAGTTTATCTACGACCAATACAACCAGTACTTCCGGTATGACCAACAAAGAAACGATCTTAAATAGAGAAAGAGACGGAATCAAGGAGAAGGACAAAGAAAAAGAATCGTCTCCCTCATCGAAAGACATGCAGGGTTACGTTGGGTTCGCCAACTTACCAAATCAGGTGTATAGAAAAGCAGTTAAACGAGGATTTGATTTTACACTAATGGTGGTCGGTAAGTAACATCCTACTCTGTCATACAGTGCAACGTGGACTAGGGCAATGGAATTAGTAATTTTGTTTTAGATAAGTTGTTTGTTTATTGTTAATTACAAAGTTGCACGTATTCTTCCCACCCTGATATAGAAATTTTAATGTTAACTCTCGATCAAAATATACACATAGTAGTTAACATCGCGCAATGGAACCAGCTGGTGTTATAAATGAAGTACAATGAACGTCAATACAAAATAGAACAAACATTCCCACGTTTTGGTGCTCATAGAGTTATACGTAGTAGTAATTTGCCAATTAAAGATATTTAGCTATAATGACAACTATATACGCACGACAAGAAATGTTTCAGAGGACTGCTTAAATCAGATCAGATCTATAATAGTCAAGGTTTCATAACTGTATGTATAATAAGTAACATGAAACATTAATGAACGTAATTCACACCAAGTGTATATCACGTTCTTACAAAAGATCTCTGTGTGGCTACAAACAGGAATCATGGTTTGTTCCCTAAAAGCATTGGAAGCACGACTTGTTGACAATCAAGTTTACTGATCACGCTGAGCTGATGCAGCTGGAGATTTTGTTATCGTACGATAGTTGATACGTTTCATATAAACTTGTACAACAGCTGGAATCTCGAGGGGTTTTATTTTGTTTCTGTAGATAAGATAAATCGTCCAAAAACCCTTTTCCGTCATTTTCACACATCAGAATTCTTCGATCGTGATATAAAAGTATAAGGCCATTTGCAAACGTTTTTCTATAAAATACACTGGATATGATCTTCACACTTACACATATATGCTCATGACAAGCGAAATTTTCATTGGGTTAAGCTTATGCGTGTCACTTAGTAAGCAAATGTACAACTCTAGTGATATTGCAGCAAATCAAATAATAGAATGTCATTTCAACCTTATTATCCATCTGACCTAACGATCTCTGATAATAAGAGAACGACGTCATAGCCAGGGGGCATGCAAAATTCGTTTCATTGCTGTAGAGATAATAATTCACCTCCTTTGTATTATATGCAGCTTTGTTTTTACTTATTACTAAATAGATATTTAACTAGCAACAAACACGTCATCATGTATATCAAAGTCTTGCAAGGGAAGATTTTTAATTAAACAATACCTATGTTGCTTAGTTGGATACCTAATTGTTTAATGTTTAGAAAGGAGGAAGCTTTACTTATTACACAACAGGGATTGAGTAAGTTGTGACGTAATGATGTATGTAATGTTTTCGATGGCAAACCAGTTTTTCTATCAATGACCCTGAATACTAAGCCATTAATTAAAATTGCAAAACATTATAGGTAAGTATATTACTGCATGCATGATAATATAGAACTCCAATCATTGTGCTGATTTGTCAGATTTCTGTACTCTTTGTGGTATTCTCGTCACTTAAATAGCACCAATCTAACAGCTATAAGCTAACACCATGAGCCATGTTGAAGTGTACGATTGTATATTATCTAATTTTTTTAAGAAATGTGTACTTTTATGACGGGCCCGGCATGGCCAGGTGGTTAGAGAGCTCGACTCCAATCTGCGGGTCGCGAGTTCGAATCCCCGTCCCACCAAACATGTTTGCCCTTTCAGCCGTGGGGGCGTTATAATGTGACGGTCAATCCCACTATTCGTTGGTAAAAGAGTTGGCGGTGGGTGGTGGTGACTAGCTGCCTTCCCTCTAGTCTTACACTGCTAAATTAGGGACGGTTGGCGCAGATAGCCCTCGTGTAGCTTTGTGCGAAATTCAAAACAAACAAACTTTTATGACATTTTAAATACACGCGAATTTGATTTGTCAGGGTGAAATTTGGTATTACAATGTTTCAATATTTTATATTCAACAGTATATGTATTAACATTTATAACTTGCCTAACAAACTGGATTAGACGGGTAACATGGAAGTTGACAGTTTCTTTCCGGTGGTAATCTTTGGGGTGGCCTAATATTTGACAAACAATTAATCATCGTGACAGTTAAAGTAACGTTTGAATAGTAGATTGACCTAAAATAGTAAGCAGCATATACGAACGAAAAAAAATGCACAACTACATTTTCACATTTAGTAGCCATGGAATTTCTGAAAGTTTTTGTGTAATACACGGGTTGCTTACGCTTTCCACGTGTCATATAACTAGCATGTTTGTACGAGAATTGAGTTATGTGCAGAGCTGCAGAATCGTCCGACCCCCCCCGCGGTTCTTCAAATTTCCAGAAGGTTTGGAATCTGTGCCCCGACGATCCTGGACATTTTGCTACCATGATTAATTTTTCATCATGGGCACACGTAAAAAAAAATGAAAGAGGTCATGCTGGGTTAGTATGTAAACAGGATAAAAGGGTGTCTTATTAACAAATAAAAGTGTTTCGGTTACTGAGTGAAGATAAGTGTGTAATGTAAATCGGATAAAAGTGTCTCTTATTAACAAATAAGTGTTTCTGAATGAAGATAAGTGTGTAATATAAATGGAATAAAAGACTCTCTTATTAGCAAATAAAAGTGTTTCTGAATGAAGATAGGTGTGTACTGTCTTTAAGCCGATATTCGCTTTGTTTATTCAGTGTTGGGATGGAGATTTACCATCACATATCATGCTATAAGAATATATGTTTTCGAACAGTCGGCCAGTTACAGACATCAACACGTTATGTAATTCACATCTCACTTGGCTCGGCCCTCGTGATTATCAATATGTGTTTGTGTAGTTGATCATTTAGTTTAGAGAATTAATATGCAGTTGCAAGTGAAAAGGTACTTTTGGGGGAGATGGGGGCTGTATAATACAGTGGGAACTCCAATATGTTGTTGCCATATGTCAGCTCTGAATGTTCGAATCGCACGCCATTAATGGGCTCGCAATTTCAGGGTCGCGGGTTCGAATCCCCGTCACACCAAACATGCTTGCCATTTTAG
>NW_013665749.1:940725-945179 GCF_000517525.1 Limulus polyphemus
CCGTGTGGGGTGTTATAATGTGACGGTCAATCCCACTATTCGTTGATAAAAGAGTGGCCTAAGAGTTGGCGGTGGGTGGTGTTGACTAGCTGCCTTCCCTCTAGTCTTACACTGCTAAATTGGGGACGGCTAGCGCAGATAGCTCTCGTGTAGTTTTGCGCGAAATTCAAAAAGAAACAAACAAAGCATGCCATTAAACATCGCATGGTATCTCTGCAAAAGTAATTCTGAAACAATTTATAAACTGTGAAAGTAGAATCAATCTGTATAGGAACTTGTCTCTCCGGTTCAGAACTGTATATTCGAGCTAAACAGCTGGATAATCTACAGAAGTATTATGTAGCAAAAAAACAACAACAACAAAGATGGAACAGAAGTTTCAGTTTCATTAACCAGTTGTTAGGTTAGTTGAGAACTGTTGTAGTTGCATTGAAGTTGTTATATTTCATTAAACATGAACCAATCAGAATATTTTAGTTGTGCTAAAGATATATAATCTCCATTAAAAAATACTCAAGCTGCGTTTTTGTCAAAACCTTTTGAAACAAAGCAAACTCGTAGCTGTTCGTACCACTGTATATGATAAACACTTTGGACTAATATTCTAATTTAAATCGCATTATAAATCCAAAACTAGAATTTATTTATTTTTCTACGTGACTTTAGGTCAAAGACACTTGGAGAACTTTAAACCGGGTAAGATACTATGGCGAAGCTACATATGGGAACAGCATGTTTCCACACATCGGATAGATATGATTTCACCTATAATTAGTAGTGTTTCTCAAGGTTCACAGTGTACAATACGTGATTCACAGTGACGAGGAGACAAAAAAGAAAACATTTCATAGCATAACTGTCTCGGTTATTCATAGAAACTTCCTCTCTCCTTACTCTTAAAAAAATAAACCCGACCTAGGCCGTTTGTAAATTGGCTGTTTTCCGAGGTTAAATATCTGCTCCCTTTATTCCTTCTATTTTTACCTCCAGCATATTCTTTCACATATTTTCATGGAAATTAAATATTTTAGTTTTATGTGTTGAAAGATGTTGTTTTTGAAAAGGCTAATTAAACAAAAGCAATGATTTTGGGGCAAAAAAAAAACAACTAAATACGCTCATCTTTCATTGTATCAAAATATATGTTGTTAAGGTTTAACACATTTGACGTATACCGTTTTTTAAACATAATTATTTTTCTGATAGTTGAAAGCGAACGCAAAACAAACACATGGGTTTGGAATTGGTGTCCAATGATTTTTTTAAGAAGGAAATATAGATATTGTAGGTAAGTACAATATTGAAATTTATTGACAGTAGCGTCAGTCGCCCGACGAGATGGTTTTGGCGCCAGATCATAAAGAGGGAAAACTACTATTTTATGTTATGCTTAGTATCATTACTAACACGCTCATCGTTTGGCAGTTGAATAATTTCTGAATTTCCCGCAGACATATTTTTCTTGATTAAAAAGAAAATACCGATGGAAGAAAGCGCTGTGAATAGAAAAAAAAAAAGATTAAGTTAATTTTATTTGGAAAGAAGAAACGTTGCATGAGTTTTAAAGTCTTCATTAGTTATTTCTAAAACACAGTATTTCTTTGTTCATTATGGTAGCAATTTACAGAAATATACAACTTTTGAATTCTAACGTGTATCATTTTACGTCGGACACATTTATAAGCGTCTTTAATATGTCAATGTGACATATTCATATAGCAGAAACCCGCAAAATGTTTGCAGTCAAGTTATGTTTATTGCAACAGTATTTCTTCATATACAAGATTTCTAGAATACTAAAAAATATTTCTAATAGCAGACACTAAAGTTTACAAGTCCATTTGTGTTAGGCCTAACATTAGTTAAGCCTTTATTAAGTACGGCCTAGAATCGTTGAAGAAATAAATCAAAACTGTAACTTCGGTGTATGTCTTTTGCTTTAGTTTAGTTAGGGGTAAACTTTACCGCACTTAATACTATCAACAAATAAACTTACAATGTTATTCTACGACCTAACGATAGCCCTTTTTAAAACTTTGATAAGCTTTTAATATGCCTACTAAAGTATATTTACATCCATGGAAATAAAGTGCACGCGCATTTTCAAGACAGATGTAAACTGAGTATTTTATTACACGGGGCACTAAAAGTTAAGTTATTGTTAGCGTTATTGGTAAAAATATATAATTGCAAGCAGGGCCGGATTAAGGTTTAGTGGGGCGCTAGGCCCAGGTAATATTTGAGAGTAATAATAACAACTCACTCTTGCCTCTATTCTGCTAGTTTTACGAACCATAATTTTTCTACTTGGGTGGCCTATGCGTTAATCTTGTGCTGATTGCAATATTTTGTTTCTGTCTTAAAAAATATCAAATGTTATTGTGCACGAACTAGATTATATATAAACGTAGGTTATCTATATGTAAAATTATTTTAAGTACAGCAGATTTTAAACTGGTTTTAATTTACGTGTGGACGTTTCGCACTGCCACTGTTCGTTTATTTGCGTGAATTCATTAGAATGCATACAGAATTAATATTGTCACGCGCTAAATATTAATTTTATTTGACTGCTCCTGGAAACTGATTACTTCTGAAATTTAACCTGCAAGATCATAATGCATAAGGCATGATTCCATATCTCTGTTCAGTGATATTCAACGCACTCTGTGGGGTCGTTGTGACCGCGTAAACATAAATATACACGATTAAAAAGGTAGACATCTGTTAATAATTAACTAGTTTTGTTGTAGGAATAATGCTAGTTAAGTTGTTTTTTTTTTAGTCCAAAGTCATTCTGCTACCAAAATCTGTGTTTTGTGGTAAAGGCATTTTGTAAAAAATAGTTTTATGTCGTATGTAATCTAACCCGCCTACTTGTCTAATTCAGCCTTCTCGACAATAAGGAATTCTGGGGTCATCAGTCGCTTTAGAAATAATAATACAGTAGAACAAAATAATATTAAATAAACATTCCAAACTACGCGTAATAGGTATAATTAACACGCATGCCAGTTTTGTGGTTGAATTTCGATAGATTGGAAACGTTGATACTCCAGTATAGATCTGTATATGCAAGGAATTAGAACGTTTCGTTTACCGGCCATACAGGACTGTCTAGCGAAATATACTTAAAACATTGTTAAACACGTTTATAAAAACGATGCATTTAAAAACATTTTTATACTTTTGGTATATGTTCGAAATACACTGAAAACGCTTGAAGTATTTAGTTATTATGTAGTGGTGATGTTTTATGCCACCAGTGGTTTTGCTATCCCTTGTTGTCTGGTGCATAAAGGTTTAATTTAACTTTAGTTTTCATTTATTTAGTTGGTTTTGGTTATTTTAATAAACACCACTCCCCCCATCCTGGTGGCTCAGCGGTAAGTCTGAGAGCTTTTAACATAAATATTCAGGTTTCTATATCCGTGATGATGTGTGGAGTCTAGATAGCTCATTGTGTGGCTTCTTGCTTAACTATAAATAAACATACAATCGCATGTTGTGGCGAGGACGTTATTAGAACAAAAATACCTAGGATTAGCGATATGTTCTCGTAATAACTTAATATTAGAAAACAATGTAAACTAAAATACTTGTTCGATAAGCGTGGGATCATCGTTTCTTTATGATAACCCAGGTTTGAGGTATAATATTTCGGACAGTCAAGTAATTTTATGCCTCAGTATTAAAATATAATACCAGATTTATGAGGGTTTGCCACAGTAAAGGGTAACTAACTTCAGTTAAGTTTCAAGTTTATACTAGCCATGGTTTATGTGGCACCGTCGTTGTATTTGAAAGAACTAGTCGCCAGTTCAACCAGAATCTCGTACTTAATCTGATATAACAACTTAAAATTTGTTATAAATATCATGCTTTTTTGGCATCATGCCAAAAGGTGGTTACTGCTATGTTCACACGTGACAGCACTCACGACCATTTCTAAAGAAATCAAATGTTAATTGTGGTCTTTGGACTGACAGACGAAAGTTGAAACCGAAAACATCTGCACGCTCTTTTACACATTTATCTACTATTAAACTTGATCTCTTTTAACTGTATAAAATATTCATATAAACACGACAGAATAATGAAAGTATTAGGTTATATTATTTTATGCGACTTATTCTGTAACTAGTTTTATTATACATAGAATACGGTAAGATTAACAGTTAGTCTATTATCTGTCGAGCTAGAGATTAGTGACTTTTTTTTACCTTCGAGTCATAACATAAGCACTTTTTAAGTTGCCTTGAACTGTAACTTTTCTCAGAAGTTCTGGGAATCCAGAGGAATATATAACACAATCATCTTACGCCAAGTTAGTCAAATGCTGTTATGTTTAATGCTAGGTACAAAAGGAACGACGAAATATTCCATCGACCGGGTATTTAACTCGGGTCAAATATATATATATATATATATATATTTGTAAGTAACTGAGGAGG
>NW_013665749.1:945375-975538 GCF_000517525.1 Limulus polyphemus
GAATATATAACACAATCATCTTATGCCAAGTTAGTCAAATGCTGTTATGTTTAATGCTAGGTACAAAAGGAAACGACGAAATATTCCATCGACCGGGTATTTAACTCGGGTCAAATATATATATATATATTTGTAAGTAACTGAGGAGGCAATGGCGTTTTTACCTCTTTAAATACTTTCAATACTCGTTAACATGAAGCTAGTTTATTAAGTTTCCTGAAATACTTAATTGAGCATATGAACAAGTTGGGGAGTTGATTAATTGTATTAAGATTTTTGAGAATCTCTGTTTAGTTTTTAATTCTTACCTCATTGAATTTCTGCTCTAGCTCGTGCTCTCTGCTTGTTGAACACATAAGGAGTATAGATAGACAAATACTAAATAAAAAAGCAGATGCTATTTCTGTGTATACCAACAGTCCAGCTAAATATATAACTGTTTCCTTTGTGTTTGAGGAGCCATGTGACTAGTATTTTACTTCCAACAAATATTTTTCTTTTTTCTTATCCTTTGTATTATTTATATATATAGTAACTTGGAGTCTTTTTATATAATGTGTACAATAATGTTTAAAATTGTCATTTCTCAACATATTTTTTTGGTCTCGAAATGAATAATGATATAATTATTTATGACTAAATGCTATACTAGTTTCATTGCTGCAATCTAATATTTTTGTTACCATATTGTTCATCATTTGTGGCCTGGTAATTAGGGTGTAGGTTGTGAGATCCAGACCTATTGCTGAACATGCTTGCTCTTTCAGCCATAGAGATATTATAGTGTGAGAGTGGTATAGAAGTGCTTAAGAGTTAGCTGTTGGTGGTGTTGATCAGATACCTTCCCTCCTGGCCTGGCATGGCCAGGTGGTTAGGGTGCTCTATTCACAATCTGAAGGTCACAGGCTGGAATCCTGGTCCCACCAAACATTTTAGCTGTGGGGGCATTATAATGTGATGGTTAATCTCACTATTGGTTAATAAAAAAGTAGCCCAAGAGTTGGCAGTGGGTGGTGATGACTATCTGCATTCTCTCTAGTCTTTCACTGCTAAATTGCTAGTGTAGATATCCCTCGTGTAGCTTTGCACAAAATTCAAAACAAACCAACCATCTTCCCTCTAGTCTGGCACTTCAAATTTAGGGATGGCTAGCACAAATGACCCATATAGCTTTGTGCATAATTCAACAAACAAATCATTTGTAATAATATGTGATGTTGATCAAAGCACAATTTTCTGAAAATATTTGATTTGAAATATTTCTAATGTAAGCTGTTTCTTGGGGCTAGTATTTAAGAGAGAATTTTCTTATTGTGTTATTGCAATTATAAAATCTATAATTATTTATATATATTCAAAATTTTAATTTATTCAAAATACAGAAAACAGTTCTGAAAATACTGACTTCTCACATCCCCTTTTTGAGTATATTAATCATTCTAAGCTTTAATTGGCTAAACGAAGCAAGTTAATTCCACTGTTCTTTTTTTATGTAGGAGAGTCAGGTCTTGGGAAGTCAACCCTCATCAATTCCATGTTTCTAACAGATATTTATTCAAATGAATATCCTGGTCCAGCCCTGAGGGTGAAGAAGACAGTGCAAGTAAGGAAGTTTTTTTTAATTGTGTATCTTATCAGTTGGTTGTCTTTAAGTGGATTTTCAATTTAAGGAGAATTAAGTCAGACATTATGGTAATATGTAAATAAAGCAAAATAAAAGTTCAAATTGTGTTTAGCTCATTAGAAAGGAGATATAGAGTATTTAGTCTATTAATTTAGAGATATTTTAGCTTGTAAAGTATTTTAAGAGACTAATATCCATACAATAAGGATATAACTACTGTGTGTTAAATACATGTATTTAGAGAAAATGCTTAAAAAGCGATTTATTATAAGTAAATATGACTCAGATCTTTCATGGATTTGTAGTGTAAATTTTTGAGGTTCTAAGAAGTGTTGTATATATATCTTCATTAAGTAAAAAAGAACTCAATGAGCTAAGTGTATTACTATTATTGTGATATATTTAATATGCATACGTAAAAATAACTGAAACCTGTACACTTAGAAACTAATAATCTGTTACTTTTATACAACTTTCAAAACACTACAGTAACTTAAATGTATATATACTGGTTGTAAAAGTTAGAATATGTATAAATAGATTAGAATGATATAATAAATACCATCTGTTAAAGTAAAAACCAACATCTTTAAGTTAAGAATTTTAATTCTTTGGTATTTTTAAGTTCATTGGTGATGTGTTCAAGATGTATTTAATTGTTAAAGTCTGGACGAGTTGCACTTTCTTTTTCTCTATTTTTAGTGTGTTGTGTGGTTAATTTTTACCTTTCTGCTTGTCATAAAACCTTAATATCATGCTAATGAATATAAGTTTATTAAACACCTATAAAATAAACGTGTATATTTATATTTATTACATTGTTTTCAAGGTTGAAACCACAAAGGTGCTATTAAAAGAAAATGGTGTCAATTTGACACTTACAGTTGTGGACACACCAGGATTTGGGGATGCTGTAGATAACAGTGACTGGTATGTCACAGACTTAAGAAATTAACATTTAGTAACTGTTTGATCATTATCAGTGACTCATAATAATTTAAAGTATAGAAGACAAAGAGTTACAAAGTGTAATATGAAGTCAAGAAACTTCTGAGAAAGTTTTTTTTTACATAATTTACTGTGTAGTTTCTTTAATTTTAAGAATTAATTATATAACAGTAATAGTCATGCTTATCTTTAATAACCCATTTTACTTAAAATGACAATACATAAGTTGTAATTGTATTGAACATTTACCACAGACCTTTCATTTCTACAGTTGGCAACCAGTTACAAACTACATTGAAAATAAGTATGAAGAATATCTGAATGCAGAATCCAGGGTTCATCGAGGAACAATTGTAGACTCCAGGGTACATTGTTGTCTGTATTTCATTGCACCATCTGGACACGGGTAATCATTATCAGCAGTCATCTTCGTAAACATAGGAAAAACATATTAAAAGTAATACGTCATAGTTATTACCTTGTTTCTAAATCAAAAGATATGATTACATCCGGTTTTTGTAGTCTGAGTACATTGTATGCAATATATTTATTTCTTAGGTTTAAATAGTAAGGGGTGTTGCAAAATAAATCACACTTTTTACCCCGAGAGCATAACAAAGTAAAATAAGATTTTAATTCAATCAAAAAAATAATTCCAAGTATCACTATTGCTTGATTAGGACACCATTGTTCTCATGCACAAGTTTTAATTGATTTGCAAAATATTTCAGCAATGCAACAAACATGTCTGTTTTTTGGCTGTCTCTGTGAGCACATTAGTGAGAACACTAATCAAGGTTTCACATTTGTGTCTCTTACATTCATGCAAAGTTTCCAACATTTCTTCTGTGCATTGTTGAATGAAAGCTCTGACATTTTTGATGGGAGTTAAATTCCACCACTTTTTCATGGATCACTCTTTCAAATTCAACAATTCTGAACCTTTTGGGGCATTAATTGGATTTTTCAAATCTGGCATTGCGATGTGTCGATTGGGAGACATGAATTCTCAGAGCATGTCTGCGACTAGTTTCAGAGCCATCCTGAAGGCAGCACATGCAACACGAACACCCAAGAGTAAGTTGAAATGACGTTTCTCATGAGTGATGATATTAGCGGTCGTACCAAGTTCGTCATTACTTCATGGAAAAAAAAAGTGTGATTTATTTTGCAACACCCCTCATGGAGAAAATCAAAGTATACCTATTACAGTAACCCTTTGATAACTCAGAATTTGACATAACTCGGCATCCTTACAAATTCTTCCAAGCAACTGAGGCAGTTGAGCGGTTGCCTGATTTGGAACAACACTATGAAACTTTGAGAGATATCAGGGCAGATGTCATCAAGCTTCAGCACAGCAATTATAAACAGTGGAAAATATCTGACTTTTTTTAAACCCCTGTCAATAAAAACCAGACTAAATCTTCCTTCCACCACTAGTGAAGCCTCCATTGGTCTGCCTGCAGTATCTGGATACTCTTCCTCAGACACCAATTCCAGCAGTGCCAGCTTCCTTCACATTGATGTCTTCAGACAGTTAATAATTCATTTAATTAAATTAAACAATAAATCATTTGCTTAAAAATTATAGATTAATTGAATACACTAAATTATTAACTTAGAAATTAAACATTAATTTATTTATATATATTTAATTTAATATAAATTAATTAATTTTTAAGTTAATAATTTAGTGTATTCAAATAATCTTTAAGTTTTAAGTGAATGATTTATTGTTTAAGTGACCATTCAAAATGTAATTAATTTTTAATTGATCAAGTAGTGTACAGTTTTGACCAAAGTGTATTAAGCCCTCCTGCAATCACCTCTGTCACCTACCATATGGTGCCATAAACTTGAATCATCATCTTTTTTGGCCTGCAGTGCTGTTAAGTGTTAACTTTTAATGTTTTTTTGAATTTAATTTTATTTATTTTCAAACAACAGTAGTGTATATTAGTTTATTTTGTCCAAAAAAGTTATGATTTTGGGGTAGGGGAAAGTATATCAGTAACTCGGAATTTATTATAACTCGGCATGGTTTTAGCCCCATATGTTTTGAGTTATTGAGGGATTACTGTAATTGTAATAGTTTGTTTATATTCATTCAACTTCATTTTTTGATTTTTAATTCATAGAGTTTTGTGAATTTTTTCATTTGGTTTTTGAAAATAATTTTTCAAATTTGTCATTACAGTTTAAAAACATTAGACATTGAATTTATGAAGAGACTGCATGACAAGGTTAACATCATTCCACTCATTGCCAAAGCTGACACAATGACTTCTGAAGAGTGTGCTCTTTTTAAAAGGACAGTAAGTAAAGTGGATGTTTTCAAGATATATGACATATGTAATAGAGTTGTACAAGGAATCAGATTATAACTATAGTTTATTGGTTTATGCTTAAACAGGCATTCAAACATAATATATTGGTAATTACTGATTAAATGTTAAATTTGTTTTTAACAGTTAGGAATGATTTCTGGTAAATAGGTTAGTATTTCTATGGTGTCATCCAAAAATGTTTCTAACTCTTTGAATACCTTTTATTTTAAATCCAGAACTATCTCTTACAACACTTACAGAAGACCTCCATGTATTTAGAAAGAGAAAATGACTTTATATTGATTGCATTTTAAGGACTTGTGCAAAAAACAAAATATAAAATTCACTTTTCATCTAATACATAGAATTAACAAAAGGTTTAATTTATTTAAACATCACTCATCCATTACAAGAAATGCATCTCATAGGTAATTGTTAACTTATATATACAAATGTCCATAAAAAACACTGGTATGACATAAAGTGTGAACTTGAAAAGTGAGATAGTTTTGTGATTTTAGCTATAGACATCCATTCTTCACATAAGAAATGCTGGTGTAAAAGTATTTGTTGGTATAAATTATAGATCTTTTCTCTCAAAACATTAGAGCTTAGAATTGGTTTTAATGGTTTTAGATATTGACAATATAACCTCATAAATAACACTTCTCTGAAATAAGTTTTTTTGTTTCTTGTAGTCAATTACTCCAAAACTGTATAATGTTTTTAGGTTTGTTTATGACTATCTATCCTTTGCATGATAACATTTGTAACATTGTACTCATTGAAAGAAAAATTATCATCACATTTGTAAATTTGAAGTTGATGCTATTTGTAGAGGTATGAATATGACAAGACAGAAGTTTAACAGTTGTCCTGGTGAATCTTATGAACTTCCTGTGCTAGAAAAATTAACACGTATTATAGTAAATGCTGTTTGTAGCTGCCAAACTTCTTGCTTACATTATGTAACTGGTAATTTATTTGACTATGAGGTACGATCTTAAGGGTTTTTGCTAATGAGTGATGACTCCTCATTTGGAGGCTAGCTTTCTCACAGGAGGTAGGATAGTTTCTTTACTGATGTTACCAATAGCATTCTGGCTGTATACTGTCCTACTGATTACCCAAACTGATAGTTGAAGCTAAGTTACAAAATGAACCTGAAACATAAAATATCAAAGGTATGCATTTATATCACATTGATTTGTAAAAATAATTTTCATAATTTTTACTGGTCTGGATTACTGTAGTTACAAGTTTACCATAAAAGTAAGAAATACATAACATATATAAAGTGTCAAACATTAATGATAGAATGACAAATCCACAAGTTACCAATATGTTGTTAGTGCTAGTTTTTAGTAATGCAGCGACTGGAGACACTGCATTACTAAAAACTAGCAGAGACCCCAAAACATTTATGGCCAAATTAGTATCTTTGTTGCAACAATACTTCTTTAAATACAGGATTTCTAGAGTAATACAAAATAATTATAATTGCAGACACTGAAATCTATAAGTCCTCTTGTCTTAGTCCTAACATTAGTTAAGCCTTTATTAAGTATGGACTATGTTCGATATAGAGGTAAATTAACACTGTAACTTGTGTACATTTTTTGTTTTAGCTCATTTAGGGCTAAACCTTATCACACTTAATACTTTTAATAAATAATCTTGTGATAGTATTGTACGACCTAACATTAGACCTTTTTAAAAACTTTGATAAGCTTTAAATATGTTGTATAAAATGTTTACTAAAGTATATTTACGTCTTTTCTAGATTAACTCTATGATTTAACAAAGATATGTTTTCAAATTGTTAAAAAGGTGCAATTTTTTGTACATTTTAGTCCAAATATATCTTTAATTTTCGATCAGTCGTAGACTACTCGCTTCTAATTGACAGGAAGCCAAACTACTTAAATTATGTAATAACTTGCTATGACAGCATTGCTTGACTGAGAAATAGACAGACAGATACACTCTGTGTTTTATTGTATTAGACAAGTTATTCTAAGTAGCTACGTGTAAAAAGATACAAGGTTTACAAACTTGTGCCATTTTCCTCCTAGAGAGAAACAAAAAGACAGATTTTGGATATAGTAGACATAATAAAACTTTCAAAACAAATTACTTAGATTTATATGCTTACAGCCATTTCTTTATCATATCAGTCTGTTTCTATTGCCATATATTATATATTGTTAATATTAAAAAAATTTCAGGTTCAGTATGGTTATGGGACATGAGATCACTGTGATGAGCTAGATTGTAACAATTTTCTTTAAACTATATAACAGAAATAGTATAGTGTAAAAAAAATGTTAAACATTTTTTCTTTTCGGACAGGTTAGTATTTCACATAAAAATCATACATTTAGATAAATGTAATGCTAGTTTACCTACAACAACAAAATTTTATAGGCTTTGGAATTTTTTTATGACTCATTCAGTAATGTAGTTACTCATTTCAGCTTTTCTAAGAGATTGAGATTGCAGTTCAGAAACATGAGATTGTTTTTTGTACCTTGAATTTTCTAATGGCTATCCAGTTGCAGTAAATGTCAAATAATCTTAGAGCATTGCTATTTTTTTCATAAACTTCAGTGTTTGAAAGAAGTTTGATTATTTGATATTATCTGTGCTTGTCAAGCAACACTGCTTTTAAAGAATAAAATAAGTTTGTTCTACATAAGCATCTGAACGACCACTTGAAGACAAGTTACGGATTCTCACTAACAGTAGAGATGTGTCGGATCACCTTCTTGGCCATAGTACCTTCTTATTCAGGCAATCATATAGAGTTGAACTATCAAGAACTTCGTCTACTGTGACTGCTGCCTTACCTATAACTCTCATCCTACAGTCAAATATGCCAATAAATAAATCTTTTCATATTGTCAAGGCCCCCCACTACACTCCTTTGTGTGGTTAACTGGATGCCAGTCCTCTCTTTAACACCTGTCGACTAGACCATCCTACTTATTCATATAAATGTGAAAGCAATCATGCTCCTAAGCCAATGATCATTTCACTGTAGCACCTATATCGGAGTCTGACATTGTGACTTCTGTCAAAAACTCGAGTTGTTCATCTCCAGCTTTAGAGGATCTTTTATTCTTTATAACCATCACATTACACAATATTCATCCCTATGAATGTGCTTTTGTACTCGATAAAATGTATTTTGCTGCTAAATCTATTTTCAAAATCAATATGTAGACTCCTATTCTGGTTTAAACACTCAATTTTACTTTCGATAATTGTTGAAACACGTCTAATCAGGTCAGCTAGAAACAAATTTTTGAATTTGCTTTTTGTTAATATATGCTCTCTTCAAATAAATTGACCTTTGTTGGAACTGTTATTGCTTGACAAATTCAATGATTGTGTATTACTTAATGAGACCTTCAACAATCAAGTGTTTAAAGTCCATTATCAAGTTGATAAACAGTTAATAATTGTTAAGATCAATAACTAGCTGGAGTACCTTCAAAACTTAACTAACTTGGGCTAACTTTATAGGCTTTGAGAGGCTTAACTATACTTCATTGACACAGCTTTATACTAGACTTTACTGCTGTATAAAAAGTTGTATGGGTAGGTAAAAAGAATAATTAAATATCCTTTAAAGTGCATTTATTAAATTTTTAGAACAATCTCAGATAAGGAAAACCATATGAATAAAATAGTAAATCTAGTTTGTAACCACAACTTACTGTGTGTGTGTAGTTTTTTGGAAAAGTAATGTAAAAGGACTATAGCCATTTGTTTTAAAAATAGATTAACTCTAGCTAAACAGAAAAGTTAAAAATAATACAGTAGAACCCCGTTAAAGTGAGCCCTGATATATCATGAATTCGGATATAATGAGGTCAGTGTTTGGTTCCCAATTTTCTATTGTTGAATTAGCGAGTTTTGGCAGTTTTCAATTAAGATATTGTAGTGTAATTCAATGATTTTGCCGATTTTTTCATTAAAAAAATTGTCTTTGTCGTGTTTGTTTTTCTGAGAAGCCTTTTTAGTCACATGACTAACACATGCTGCTTTCTAGAGGACAGTCCAGTATATAAAAGTTGAACAGAAATGCGATTCTAACACAGCCTATTTGTCTTCTGGCATTTCAAGATGTTTTTTCTTAAATCTGTACATAGCACTTGTTTTTCATGATTTAATTGTCTTTTTTTTATATTGTACATGATGGATAAATCCATATGTAAATGCATGTTATTTACCATCAAAGATACACTGTACGTTCTGGATCAAATTGAAAATGGCAAACAGCAAACTCAGGTTGCTTGTGACCTTGTGGTCAGTGAATCCACCCTACGATGGTTTGAAGAAAGAAGAAGTAAAACTTTGCACCCTAGCCTGTGTTTTAGGAGAAAACATCTATGTACCAAATAGCAATGCAAGGGATATGAAAAATGACCATTTGTGGGTACCCAAAAATAACGTAACCCCAAATTCATTGTGATCGCAGTTCGTGGACCCCAACTATAATGTTATGAAGGGGTTCCACTGTAGTATTGTATTTCAAATGAGAAGAAAAAATAACTTTTGATCATTGTAAGCTATAAACTTAGTGGGAAAATAAAAATTAATGTTCATCACCATAGCTAATTAAATATACTTTCCTTATGTTTGTGCTTATAAAGAGTAGAATGCATTGTTTCCTCAGTTGAGTAACTTCACTTTTAATGATATATTTAGCTATAAACCCAGTAATATCTCAGGAGGTTTGGCCATCTATGGAGATTTAGGTTAGTCCTACTAAACACAAATTCTAAATCAACAAATCAACCAATCAATATTTATAATACAAGTTTAATAATTAATGACAAATTAAAATAAACATAATTATATTGATATAGTAAGTAGCTTACCAATATTATTACTGAAAGGAACCATACATATACAGAATAGAATAATATAATTATGTGATGAATATTTATCCAAATTATACAAAATTAACTAATTTATAGAAGTGTACCTTAGCCTACTTATTGATGCAAGTAACTTCAATTTTTAAAATACTAACATCTGAAGTTTTCTAATTGGAAGGTAATGTTGGTTGTGCTTATAAATACATCTTTACGTGATAACACACCCCAGGAATAATAGCTGCTTTTGCTTATGAACATCTCCTCCATGAGAAACTTTTTATCTTAAAAATCTAATGATTTTTATTTTTTGACATGAAATATTCTCCTGAAACATTGTTGGAAGTTTTGTTTTCATTATGAATGTCATTATGTAGTACTGCTTCAAAATGGTGTGGGGATGTTATTTTATGAACTGGTACTTCCCCAGTTAGTATTGCTTTTGAAATGGTTTGTTGATTTTTACCTGTTGATAAGCACATTCATCAAATATATCTCCCATGCTAGTGGATGACTTCATGGGAAAAAAAAATGGTATAATAAACAGTTTCATCCTACACAGATAGAAAGCAAAAACTAAAAACATTATAAACCTTATTAGTTACAGCAGATGTTTATTCTTAAGTAAGTCTAAATCCAGCAAGTCCAGGAAACTTTCACATGATAGCATCTATGTCTTATTTTTGACTTGATACTTATGTCTGCAGAAGCTTTCCTGACATTAAACTAGTATAAAAAATGACGTTAGGTATCATGACTGTCATTTCAGATATTGAATGAAATAACACAGAATAAGATAAAGATTTATGAATTTCCTGACTGTGATGATGAAGAAGAAAATAAGCTGCAGAAACCTATGAAGGTAAGTTAAAATGGCTACAATTTGATAGTTATGATTTTGTTTTTAATTACATCAATAATAAATTAGAAATTCCTGCTTTAAATAACATTTCTTTTAAGACTAGGTATTGTGCACTTTAATCTGATGAGCTGTATTAGTGATGAAAAATTCTTCTTTCAATAGCTGCAACACAAGAAAATGTATTTGTTACAAAATTCTCACTCTTGTTTCTGGAAATCCACATTGTGTAATTCATTTCATGTATGAGACTTTTACATGCAACAGTTTTTTGCTGCCTCTCAAAGTAAAAGGAATTTTATGTTAAAAGGTACCAGTGCATAGTAATGTATTTGGAGTTTTATCTTTCAATACTAAGATAAAGTTAACATCAAAAGTATTGTATAGTTCTTTATTATTATTATTATAAATATTGAGATCTAAGTAATTTAGTGTTCATATTCACCGTTCATTTTGAAAAGCCAGTGATGTTAATCTTACTTTACTGGTTGATCATGGAAAGAAACCTTAACATATAGGGAGGAATATTTTGCATTTTAAAGAGTGGCAGTTAAGCATTTTTTTAATTTTTCAGGAATTGGAGTGCATATAGAATAAAATTATGAACTTTGTTTATGTGGATTTGTTTAGAACTCAAAAGAAATTAATTATAATAGGACTTAATTAGCTTTGTGTAATCATTATAGGTTAATTAATTCTCAGGTGATTTTTTGATTTAGCTTCATTATGTTTTCATGAAAATTTTTTTATAAATTATATTTTTAGGCACGTGTCCCTTTTGCAGTAGTCGGAAGTAACACTTTAGTAGAAGTGAATGGGAAGAAAGTACGTGGTAGAAAGTATCCCTGGGGTATAGCAGAAGGTAAGCCTCTATTTAACAAAAATGACAGGAGGTATGTCCAGGGTGAAAAAGGAGTTAGGAGGTTGAATATTCTTTAAAAGAAAGCACATCTTAGTGTCTTTAAAATAAGCCTAACCTGAATAAGCTATATGATAAAATATTTTTGTGAGTGTGTTGTGTAAGGGAATCCCCTTTTGAAAAAAAAGTTATTGAACATTTCTACTTTTGATATTATAAATACAGAGTTTGAAACAGTTGGTTGTTGAAACCATCTTGTTACTGAGGTTATGTACGACTTATTTTTTGCATTAACATCTTCCTGTTTAATCTTTATATATCTTCAATCAATTAGAAAATAATTAGAACTAGTTTTTTATTTTTTAAATAATGATTTGTTGATTTGAAACATTTTAAAATAGTCATTAACTAAATTGTATGTCTATAAATGAACATTCATGTAAAATTACAAGGAAATTATAATATTTGTATAAAGATGTAATTGATAAAATTTAATAGAAATACCAAGAGTTAAATTATATAATAGTTATCTGTTCCTATATTTTTTGCTAATTGTAATTTCAAATTTAAAAATGTGTTTTATGAATGTATTATTTTTAATTTCCAGTTGAAAATTTAGAACACTGTGATTTTATTGCTCTAAGGAATATGTTGATCAGGTGAGCAGGAATTGAAGTTAATGAAATTCTCTATTTTCAGCATTTTTTGAAGGAATGAAAAAAATACTTTCTTAGAAAAGTTTAATAAAATGTTATTTTATTTATATATTCATTATAACATTGTTTGTGAAAGATAAGACAAATGAAGAAATAATGACATAAAAACTATTCTTTTATAATTCATATGATCCATGTAAAAACATCTTTTAGAATATTGTTGAGAAAACTGAATTATTAATTGGTGTACATTTTTCAGAAACTGAGGTCATCCATCATTTTTTACAATTTAAGAATTTGTTCTTACCCTACTCGTGAAATGTCTTCGTTTTTTTATTCTTTTTCTTAATTATGTTTCTGAAAGGAAACATAACCAGGAAAAAAGAAAGGAAAAAAAAAAAGAATACTTTCCAGGAGTGAAGTAAGACCAACCTTTTAGATTTTAAAATAAGTTATTAATTTGGAAAAATGCTATAAAGTAAATTTATATATAAAATACTTTTGTATACTAGTTTCATAAATAATCTTAAGAATTGATTAATGGCTTTATTACCTGTTCTTCGCGTGCTATTATAATGATGGTAGTGACCTTTTCAGCTTCTATTTTGTAATTAAAGTTTGTAATGAAATTTAAAATTAAACATTATGGTCATGTAAATGTTTACAGTCAATGTGCTCCAATTTTTGGCTTATGCTTTGGTTTAAAAAATAATAATTATGTTTTTTTTTCGATTACTAGAATACTATGAAGAGTTTTTTTTTTACACACTAACTGACTCATGTCATTGTTAATTTATGTAGATGCTTATCTTCCAAATCTTGCAAAAGTAACAAAATTATTGTGACTTTCTCAACCAATTCACTGTTAGAAACTTTGCTCTGTGATATTGTTACATTGACAGTGATTAAAAACTTGAAGAACCAATCTTATGTAGTTGCATGACCATTTACAGAGATAATGTCTCATGCTCTTGGGCATTCATTTTCAAATTGTGACTCATGAAATATTGAAAATAATTTTCATCATTGTTAGATATAAGGAAAAAAAATAGTAATGAACTTTATATATAAAATTGGTAGTTATTTATTGTTTCCATGCTGAAAATTATCATTTGTGAATTGTGAAAAATCAACAAGTGATGATTAAAAGAGTATTTGTACATATATACTGATTTTTAATTTTTGCTTTAAAACATTTCCCATAAATACTATAATAATTTAAACAATTGTCAGTGTTACATATAATTAATATGTTTTATAAAATAGTATTTAAAGATTTTCTGTCATTGAGGTCACCTTTTACTGATCATATATATCAAATGTAATTGTTTTGGAATCTCATATTTTGACAACAAATGACATAAATATAAGCACGTTTCTATGTTTGTATTATGAAGCACAGATTAATCAGATGTTTTACTATCTAAAGGACTCATATGCAAGATCTTAAAGATGTTACAAACAATGTTCATTATGAAAACTACCGATGTCGAAAGCTTGCTGGAGTTGGAGCAGATGGAAAACCAGGAGCTATACCAAACAAGTATTTTCTTTTTGTTGTTGTTATTGTTATTAAATTATGTTACTGCTAATACTTTATTACTATTGAATTTGTTTTATATACACTTCAAAATCAATCTTAACTCGGAGAGTTTGACCAGAAGAAAAAATATATATAACCTTTGATACTGATGAAGAATTTTTTTTGTTGTGTGTGTGTGTACATGTGTGAAGTTTTCAAGCTCATAAGTGAAATTGCAGCAATATCAAGATAACCTATACATGTTAAATTTTCAGAAAAAAAGTCACGGTAGTAGAGACAAAAATCGATGATGTTATTGATTATGACAGAAATAAAATGTAAAGACGAAGCAATATATAAATTACTCGAACCCATGATTACATCAGAAGTTATTTTTGTACACTAGAAAATGTTTTATGCAGATTCACTGATACTTCCGTGTTCATTCAATAATTTCTTATTTTCTTTTGCTTTATCAATCTAGAAATCCCCTTTCGCAAATGGAAGAAGAAAAGAAAGAACATGATTTTAAGATGAAGAAAATGGAAAAGGAAATGGAACAAGTGTTTGAAATGAAAGTGAAAGAAAAAATGAATAAACTGAAAGACTCAGAATCTGATGTAAGGAAGAGGAAGAATTTAACATTCTGATTCTTAAATGTTTTATCCTTTATACATTGGATATTTGTCTCAACATTATAATGTTATTTATTTCCATAAATCTTCAACTAATTGAATTATATTTATTGTTTAGCTAACACTAAAATATTATTAATTTCACTGGTTATGTGATTTTCAGTTTAAATAGCCAGTTATCGTCAAAATATTACATCACAAAAGTATTTTCTGTATCCTAATAAAAAAATTAATGTAGGAATAAAATTTTGTTAATATGGTAATTTCAAGCCAAAGGTTTTAATAAAGAAATTTAATAAAATATTCATATATATATACAGCTCCAGCGTAGACATGAGCAAATGAACAAAAGCTTAGAGCAGCAAAGACAAGAGTTGGAAGAAAAAAGAAGAACTTTTGAAAAGGAGAAAATGGCATTTGAAAGTGCTAATGGAAATGATACCTTTCATAGAATGTCTATGGATGCTAACTCAAAAGAGTAAGTTTTCTTTGCTTCATTTGATCATGTGAAAACACTGTCCATAATCAAGTTTGAGTTTGAATGAATAGAATTAAATATAGATAGTGTAGATCATGGTTGAACAAATGATTTTTTTTTCTTCACGTAGGTTTTCTATTGCTAGACAAATACATCAGGTTGGTTCTAGGGAGCAATTTCCTTATCATCCTGAACTGAAGAAGTCTAACATATACACACATGAACTTTTAAAATGCATATCTCTAAACCTCAAACCAAAACTATTTACACAAATATACATATGCCTCTAATTCAAAGCCTCAGCCACGTATGTTCAGCTTAGCTCCTGTTTCACAACTTTGCATTTTATTCCGTATTAGTTGGGGATTATTCATAGGTGAATTAAGAGTCAGTTAAAATGTGAACTCAGTTTTACAACACATGAATAAAATGATGCAATGTGAGTAATTCCAAGTTGCTTTGTTTTGCTATTTTTACGTGTTCTCGCCTACTAAAGCAGAATTTGACTTTTTTGCTCGAGTGGATGTATTTTTGTATGTTTCATCAACCCAAGACACTTGCTTTGTAATCATTATTGTTTAACTAGACCTTTAAAGTGAAGCAAGTGATATAGGGAATTAACAGCAGCTCAGTATATTGCAAATATTAAACAAATTATCAAGTAGATTACATGGGATTGGAAAGTGTCTTACCTTTAAGGTTGACAACATGTGAGAAAGAGCCATAAGCAGCAGAGTCACTGGGTGAAAATTTTGTTCTGAGCTATGCAAAATGAATTCTGGGAACAAGAGTGACCAGATGAAGAGGGAGTAGGGTATTTATTATTATTAAACAGTGTTTTTTCTCATTCACTACTCTTGTTGCAGGCTTTTAAGAATAAACATTTATTTACAGTTAAAATGAAGTAGGTAACTGCTTCAGCTAAGTAATCACAGGTTGAATTCATTGCATCAATTGCTGCTAATGCTATGGCTAGTATATGTAAAATTTGCAAGAGATAAAGTAAGGATCAGCTGGTCACTAGGTGTTCATGTTGCAAATGCACATTTGATACTGCACTTGACGTGCTTACTTTCTTTGGTGCTGCTTCTCTTGATGGCCAAAAATGGGTTATTTTGAAAGTCATTTTAAGCAGATTTTACATATGGTCTTTGCAAAATGCATGGCACTGAATTTTATCTTCACATTTATACCACTAAGAAAAAAAATTCTTACACCAATTTTTTTCATTGCTGGACAAAAGTTGGGGTACTAAAAATTTTTAAATTTTCTGGAAACTTCATGTGGTTCTAGAATCAAAAGTAAGCAAAACTGATGAATGAACCTGTTCTAGAAGAGCATAATATTCAGGATAAGGCAAAACATTTGCCATTTTTGATTCTGACAAGAGTAATAAGCATGCTTATTTTAGGCACAATGAATAAAATATGCAAAGCAGAAAAGACTACAGTATTTTGTTTTTCATAATTTTCCTTTTTATTTTGGCTACAAAACTACCATTTTGTCTGATTTTACACAACATTTTCGATTAGTGTCTCCAGTTAAAGCTAAATATGTCAAAGTTGTATTCATAAAAAAAATCATAACACATCATGTTTATAATTTTGTATGTCATAATTTCCTCCTCTTAGAAGTCTTGTTATTGAAGTACCTCAACAAAATAATGGCTTCAATTCAATTTTAAGTTTGCTGAAGAAAAAAAAAGTTTTAGTTATGGATGCTTTCAAGTGTTTGATCTGCTTCTTGTGTGTAATATCAATTATGATAAAACTTTTTTTATTATTACATTCCTTATGATAATTAGTTTAAACCAAAAAGGTATGTAAGTTTATATATTTCATCAATGTTTTTCCTGAAAAGGTTAGCCTGGTTTCAGAATATATTAACTAATAATTTGGTTCTCATTGAGATTATTTGCTACTTGAAGCTTGTGTCACCATAGTGCATTCTTTCACTAAGATCAGCCATAGTGATACACTTGTTCTGGAAAGAGTTATTTATTGTACCTCTTTAAAGTATAGATGACTAATGTGTAATTTTATTTTCTCTGATTTAATTGCTTCTATATTCATAGAAACAATTTACCAATAGATGTGAATAAATATGAATAAAGTGGTTAGTGTTCTTGACTGTGAAACCCAGGTTCCATGGTTCCTGTTCTGTTGCTGAAAGAAAAAAATAATCATGCTCTTCACTTTGGGGTTGCTGGAACATTTTAAAAGTGATGGTCAACTTCCATTATTTGATAGAGTAGCGAAAAAGTAGGCAGTGGATACTGTTGACTTGCCTTCCCTGTAGTCTATCAGTTTCAAATTAGGGATTACAAGTTCAAATATCCCTTTTGAGACCAAAAAACAAAAGAAGATTTAATGTGTCTTCCTCCACCTCCCCCCTCTATCTGTACTACAAAACCAGGATCATAAAAATAGGTTGAAACTTAGAAACTCCAATGCCTTTGAAAGAACTAGACTTTAAGGTTAAATTTTTTTAAGGGTATCGAAACTGTTTTTTCTCATTTAGAAATTACAGTTCTTAGTTTTTAATCTTAATTAAAGTAATTTGAAGACTTAAAGATTTCTGGCCTATGCACAAGTGTACATCTTCCCAACCACCACCCTTTTTGTTTTTTTAAGACTGATATATAAACCTAACTGTGGTGGATTTTATTTTATACTGGGTCTTTATATAGTGTAAAATATATTCAAATTGAAATAGCTATGTTAAAGTATCTTCACAGGTCATCAGAATATCTTAATTTTTGCACATTGAGTATACTGTAAATTTTGTGAAGGATCTTAAGAAATCAGTTAACTTAAACCATCCAAAAACTACAAAATGATTTGGAAGAAAACTTTTTTTTTTCTTTTTAGCAACTTCAATAGTTTAAATATTTATATACAAGGTTAACTTTATTATTCTATTTATTGGTTTATGCTAATTTTTTATTGTTTTATATGTATGTATGTGAACATAAATAATATCCTGCAGAAAATTTAAGTTTTCTGGAATTAATTGAGATTTTCCAAACCCATATAGCTCTCTGCTGTAATAAAAACCTTTTATTTTATTATGAACACTGTTTCAGCAATCCCAGCTATAGCCAAATTGTAATGAAACATTTTTTCTTGTATATAAATATCTTAGTTGAGAACAGAGTCTATTTCTACAACCAGAAATATATACCATTTTGTTACAACAGAAATAATGCTAATTTATTTTTGTGGTAAAATATCTGAATGGCAGAAATAAAATCTTGAAAGAAACTTTTGGTATTTACATGGTTAACCTTACTTTTTTGACATAATGAGATTATTCCTTAATTTTTTTCCTGAAATATTCATAGGACTATTGCAAGAAGGACCAAAACTTCCTCACTTATGAACTTATCACAGTCTGTTTCTGCTCGTTGTCGTCCCATGTAAAATACTGCACAACTTCAGTTGTTTATAGCTAATGGACTTGTAGCATAAAATATCTGTAATACACCAGTAGTTTGTTGAAGTAGCTTAAAGATTATATGCCTTATTAAGTTAATGGATTTTGCACACTACATAAATATACAAAGATTTGTTGCAAGTTATTGATTTCCTAAAAGAGGAGTGTAAATTTTGGAATTTAAATTATACACTTCCTTATACTGTGAAAGAAAGTAATACATATATGTATAAATCTAAGTAAAAAAAAAAAATGGTTTACTCCTAATTCTACATTATCATCAGTATTCGTTATAAACTGGTAATCCTGTATAACTGTAGGTTTGAAATATCTTGGTTAGTGATCAGAGAGGAAACATAATCTTAATGATTTTAATATATCATGAACAGTTCAAAAAAAGGTGTGTCAGTGCAAAGTCTGGATGTTGCAGATACATGAAGAAAACTTTTAATATTTTTTTCATTTGGCAAAAATTACTTGTATATCAGGTATGTTATCTATTTGACATAGCATATTTACTCGCCTCAGCTTGAGTCTCTTGAAAAAATATATAAATTTATATTTGATTGTTATATAAAAAAAACTTATTGTAAGGTAAGTAATTATTTATTTTTAAACAAGCCTTTCATGTGCTATATCTTTAAAGAAACAACAACACTTACTAAGTACTTCATTTCTGCTGGATCTGAGATCTAGAATCCAATTTTTAAGTTGTTTTTTGTACTCAAAGAAAATAACATTACCATCGATTTTCAGACTGCCTCATTTGCAGTATAAATTGATATGTTACTAAAGTTGTAAACTATATTACTCTCCTCCAATCTCATTTTAAATAGTATACTCAATAAAATTCAAACTGTTAGCTTCCAGAATACGACACACATTTGGCTACAGGGATCCAGTACCTTTTTTTTTCTTTATAAAGATTAAGCAGTTCTTTTACTTGTTATGCTCTGTGTATTTGAATTAATAAGTTTCTGTGATTCATTAACTGTCATATTAAATTAAATGTCTAATTTAGGAAAATAAAAGATTTTTATTGAGAGAAAACTAAATTACTTGTAGAAATAGTCTTCTTAACTCTCAAAATCATTTGATTTACCTATTTTTTTCAAAATACAAAGTAAGTTTTGTAGGTTTTTTAGACTGTAGCAAACACTGCACAGATGTTTTACAGAGAAAAGACCTTTTTGTGAGAAACCTTGAACATACAGACACGTATATATGTTATAGTAAATAGAATTACCATAAGTTATGCAGGTATGAATAAAGTGAAATTAAGTTTTAAAATTTCTTTAATAAGGAGATTTAGTAATCAATGCTACCAATGAGGTTAAAAGAGACTTTTTTTTTGTGCTTGTCTTGCTCTCATATCGTAAAGAGCTATTTCAATTTTCAAAGTGATATTTGGTTTGTAAGTAATTTGATTAAAACTGCTCATATTGTGTCATGTTAAAGGGATATCCACAGAGAAATAAAACATTTCTCATCTTCCACTTATATTTTGATATTTCTTTTCATTCTATTTTTTATATAAGTATCCTTTTCTTGAGGCTTTGGACATTCCATTAAAATTACTAGATTGTAATTACAATTACTCAATAAGAAAACAATAAGGAGCATGAATTCTTGAAGCTTCTTTGACCAGATTTAAATTTTTATATTTTATTTGCTTTATATTACTTTCACTCTTTATGTTGATACAATATTAAACAACAACCTCACAAGTTCTGTAAAATATGTTGGATATTGGTAGTGTTAAATGGTAAAATATGTATTGTTTCACTACAAACCACCACTCAGTATAAACAATAACCCCAATCTACAGTTACTGTAGTTTCAGGAATCATAAAATAAATTATATATATATATATATACAATTTATAATTATTATATATATTATAATTTATAATAGAAGCTAACACATTTTCTAAGGTATGAAAATCGATACTAAACACATTCCACTACACATCACTTTCTGTAGATAAACTTTTTTGTGCCAATATTCTAAGCAATACTCAAAAAGTAACTTCTTGTTTGTACTATGTTGTAATATAAAGTTTACTAGTAGAGTATCAAATATGTTTTACATAAATATCATGCTCAAGATATTCCTTAAGAAAGATGCTACCAGCTTTATATAATGTGCTGTCAAATTATTGTAAAACTCGTTATTTTTGTAATGTAAAAAGAAAAATACATAAAGTTTAAATAAATTAAACATTTGAGTGTAAATGTTGAATCTTTAAACTAAAATAATTTACAAAATTAGGCTTGATAAAAGGCAGTAATTGTCATTTGTTCTAACTGTCTAGATTTTGAAGTAACCTAGAAACAAGAAATTAAAGTTCAGTTTGATAGTTTATACAATTTTGGTATATAGTGGTGAATGCATATTGTATATCCTTCATGATGTTTTAGAAATTGTTATGCTTTGTTTAATTCTATATTTGAATGATTTTATCTTTGTTTGTCATGTACTTTTATATTACAATAGTTTCTTGATTTCATTGTGTACGGACAACAGTTTAAACAAAGATAGTTATTTTTTTAAAAACATTTTATTATTCGAAGAAATAACAAAAACTGCTGTATTTAAAATCTTGAACTCTTCTATTACTGGATAAGCCTTTTGGAAATTTTTCATATTCAGAGAACTTCTAATTCCTTGTTAGTGACTATCTTGAAGAATAGTATCTGTTAGAGTATGCTCCTTTTCTGTCATATCTGCAATATTTGTTGTTTAGTCATGATTTTTGGCCTTCATGTTAAACATGTTTATAATTTTTGTTTCAAGAAATTGTTGAAATCATTGTATGAAGCAATGCTCATTTTTTTTTTACAGGATAATTTATGAATGTGTAAGTATTGTTAAAAATAATGTCAAAGCATCCACTAACTCTTCAACTCTATGTTTCAAAATTAACTGACTTGAGAATGTGACTTATGTACTGGGTGATTATAAAGAAAATTTTGCAGTTCAACACATCATATCTCACAAATGGTGTGGCATAATAAAGTGAAACTATACGGGGATGCTCAGGATATCATGGGGATACAATATGTTACCCTCAGGACACCACTATGATCAATCACAGTAACTGTTGAAAATGTGATCTTTCAGCATCTGCGTGACAACAGACATTACTTGAAGAACATGTATCTAATCTGGTATGCTGGTCACTTTTAGACAATTGCATCTTTGGGGTCTGGCATTATGTAAGGCTTCCCATGGTAAACAAGTGACTTTGGCTACTTCCACAACAAGAAACCAGCTGATGTTAGGTCTGTGAACAAAATAGTCTTTCACAGGGAAAAATTACATTAAATTACTCTGTCGTGAAAATGCTCTACAAAACAAGTTTCACCTGGATACCACTAAGCAGAAGGGCACAATCCTGCATGAAAACCATAGTGTATATCACACTTCATTGCTGCAGCATGGGGATTACATTAGTTGTGAGCATTTGATGATACCATGCAGCATTGGCTATGCAGGTTTGTAGTCCATATACTGATGGTTTTTCAAAAAAGTTATCATCCAATAACAAAGTCAGTTGCAAAACCACACCCCACTCTTACCATAGCATCATATAGATGTGTAGGAAATTTTACATCGAGGTTAGTTTTCAACCAGATAATGCAGTTGAGTGTGTTGACACTTCTAAAAAAGAGTTAAGTGTGCTTCATCAGTCCATAAGATATTGGCAGACCATTGGTCATTAACTTTCAGTTTTGCCAAGAACTGGAATGAAAAATCAGCACATTAGGTTAAATCCATCTCCTTCAGTGAAGAGCCTTATGAACATTTTAAATTGGCAAATCCAGAGACCAGGTGACGTAACGCACACTGCTGGCATGCTCTACTATGTTTTGACTTATCTCAGCAGGTGTCTGTGGTCTGCCTACACATTTGTTGATGAATTTGTGTATAGCAGCACTGGAACAAGGCCCTCTATGGATGTTATGCACCATACAGTATTATTCCTTGAGAATTGTTTCTGCATTGTATCATTCGGTGTAATAACATTTCACTAGTTCACTTCTCGGCAAACTTGTCAGTTTCATTCTTGTTGAATGAGTTGCACTGCAATTGGCAGGCCTAGTTATTTCCATGTGAAATATGTAGTGGCAGTGTTCCAACTGTGGCATTTGCATCCATGTGATACACTTAATACCCCTGTGCTATTTCATTTTCCTATGCTATACTGTTTGTGATACATAATACACTTAACTGTTAAATTTCTTCATAATTACCCTGTATAATTGATAATTGAATTAAGTGAAAGAAAAGATCATGTGATGTTCAGGGTTTCCAGTGGCCTTTTTTTTAAATTAGTTGCATGAGAGTAATGCTAGTACAAATAAAGCCTAATAAAATAAAACATAGTAGATATACCTTACCAAAAATTGTATAAATGTTACTTTTAATCATTGGGAAGTATTTTGCAATACATCTGTAGTGTTATAGCTGGACTCAGACCTCGAACTGTACCGGAAATAAAGTGTAATCTTAGTGCTGGATAGGTGTTTTTTTTTCTTTCTTTATCCTAAATCTTGGTTAGTGCTAAAGTAAGTATGAATTTGTATCACAGCTTTAAACCTTAGATCCTGCCACTGTGGGTTATGACATTGACTTGGCATTATAACTGAAAAATGTTAAAATGCATAGAATATTATCTTCATACTTCCATATGTAATTGATAGAGCAATGAATAGATACAAGAAATATGAACATAATGAGCTTATAAAATGTTGTATTAATAAATAGTTCCTACCTTTTATTGGAGCCAAAATATCCCTGATAAATACTTGACCAGAATATAATTACCTAGATAACTTTCATTTGACATTATTCTTTTGCATAACATTTGGTTAGTTTACTGACTTCTGTACTACATGTTATAATACAGCATTTAATATGTTTAAATCATACAACTGGACATGATGTTCTTTACTTTATTATTTTTTCATATGGTTTTTTTCAGAAATTAGCAATTGCTTTTGGTGTATTTTTACATTAAACATCCTTGTCATAAGTGTTTCTGATCACACGGGAACACATTTGTAAACGTGCTAACTCAGTAACATGAACCAGAACAAAAGAAGATGTCATAGATTTTTCTGGGTTTTATGTTTTAATATTTCTGAAGTGTAAGAAGTATTATGTATATGTATTATAAAATGTCAAAGAATTGTGTCATATTTGTTTTATTATGTTTCATACAAGAGCATTCTGATATTGTGATTCATTGAAATGTCTGAGTGTTTTCTATCAGGGAATAATGCTCTTATTGATAAGTAACTGATCATCCAGAAAATAATTTTTAGGATATGTACAAACATTACACTGAGTGAGTACTATCTTCACAAATATTCTCCACCTTTTACTCTGTTGGGTAATGGAGGGGTGCTTAATTGTTTGTCTTATCTCTGATTTTCATTGTGTTCTGGCAAGACGTACTTACATGACAGGGAAACTTTGTTGTTCATGAATTGATGCAGTAGACCATACCACTCATCTTTTGGTTAATATGGACTTCAAACTGTTTTTACATTCTTATACAAGTATTTGAATTTATGACATCAACAAATAAAGTCAATTATTTTACTGCTTGTAACTTTTAACTTTTCCTCTGGTCATTCAAATTTGAGTCCCTAAGGATGTATCAAGAAATATAATATATGTATTATTCTTTGCTTATAGTTTGCAATTTGTGCATGAATTATCTCAAATGAAATGTTATTTTGTCCTCCTTTTTTTTTTTATCAGTTTGGTTTCACTTATTTAAATCATTTATGACACACAAAAATTAATTAATTCAGTTTTTTTTCAATCTGAAGTATTTTTAGCTGTAATAAGTAAAAATTAAGTGTTGTTCGAAGATGCTGAAAAGCTTTGTTGTGTTTGTGTTGCAGGCATTTGGATGGCAAAGAGAAGAAAAAGGAAAAGAAGAAAGGCCTCTTCTAACGTTTTTTGTCTGCTCCCACACACATAAAAAAAATAATCCTCACATCCAGTAAGACCAAAGCTATTACATTCTCCCATGTTTTTTGTTGCTGTTCTTTTTACTTCTTTCATTACCTTTTCCACCTATTGTTGGACTTCCTATTGTTATGTCATTTGCTTTACTGTTTGGACCTTCTGCTTTGCTATTCTCCTGTCATCACTGTTAGATCTTTCATCTGTATGTTTTGCCTCAGTTCTATTTGTCATCTCAGGACCTGTTGCTTTGCTTCTACTTTTCTCATCAACTGCAGTTGTCCTGTCTTCTGCAGTGTTGCAGTCCTCTTCACGGATTGCTGGCATTGTTGCTGCTCTATCTTCTTGTGTCTTGCTATAGTACTCATTGCTTTGCTGCTATCTTTTTCATCAAGTACAGGATCCACTACTTTGCTTTATCTTCTCATCACCCCAGACCCACCACTTTGCTGCTATCATTCTTACCAACTACAGACCCACTACTTTGCTTTATCTTCTCATCACTCCAGATTCACTGCTTTGCCGCTATCCTTCTTACCATCTACAGGATCCACTGCTTAACTGCTATCATTCTCACCAACCTACAGGATCTACAGCTTTGCTGCATCTTTCTCATCAACTATAGAACCTGCTGCTTTGCTGCTCTCCTTCCCATCAACTGGTGGACCTGCTTTTGTACCTTATTCTAGTTTATAGCTACTTTTCTAATTAGTTACTGGACTTTTTGTTCTCCCATATTCTCCAGTGATGTTACTCTTCTAAATTTTTGGATTTTCAGTCAGTCTTAGTGCTTCTTTACCTTGTTTGCTATGTGGGTTTATTTTATTTTGTATTTTTAACAGTCTGTTTACATTGAGCATAATTAAAAAAAGTCTGCAATGCCTTACATTAGAATAAAAAACTTATATTTTTCTTTTTAACCTCGTAGCTTCTTTTGTTTGTTTTAGCATGATGTATGAATTTGTTGCTTGTAGACAAACCTTGTTCAATGTATTGTGTGGTGTTTAGAATTGGCCTAATGTTTGTATGTTGTCATAATAAAGGAGCTGTTAATAATGGCTGAAACACAAACAATCCCATTGATGGTTAAAAACAAAGTATTAGTAAGTGTTTTCATAATGAGAAAAATTTGTAGGTCTTAGCTACACTGTGTGTGGTTTGTTATAGAAGTATGAACTGGATAATAAATGTAGAAAAATTAACATAACTTGTATATAGAAACAATGTTTTTCTCTAAATATAGAAGTACTAATTGTTAGCATAACTTTGTAGAATAAGTGCTTTTCATGAAATAATCATTCTTTCTGAATGTTTATAAAGTTATCCTTAGGTTAGTGTATTAGGAAACATAGATTAACTTTTTCATCAGTAATTTTTTTTTACATTTAAATATTTTTTGTCCTTGTAAGAATAGCTGTGAAATTATTTGTAAGCACGTGCATGAATACAGTCTCATTAACCAAAAATGGCCTTACATAATTTTTTGTTTCCTAATATTACTCAACTTTCAGATGGAATAATGTGTTTATATTTCTCTTTTTTTATTTGTATTCTAAAGTCAGTACATGGTAATAACAAGCTTTATGAAAACTGCTGTTACTTAAATAGTAACCAAAATTGATGCTTTGTTCTATATTGATTATGTTTTAATGGAAGAACTTTTAAATTGGACTAAGATTTAGCTCTCAAGTCCATGTTTTGATACTTCAGACTGACTCCAAAAATTTCTTTTTGTGTGTATAGGTATTTTTATATATCCAAACTGTACCTGTTTTACTGTCGTGACAATTTTTGTGTGCTTTTTTTTTTTTCTAGCTACAGGATTATAATATGTGGTCACAAAAGTAATTATTTTATGCTGGATTTAAAAAAAAAAGAATATCCATTCTCAAGCAACATACATAAACATTGCTCTTTTTGAAATTATACTATTTGAGAATATGCTGGAAGATGTTGAACATAGTAAATGTTTTTTTTACTTTTAGACTACTGTTGAACTTACTTGAGTTTGGAAGTTATTATTTTAACAATTATTCATTACTTTAAGTCTTATACACACAAATACACATACTGGGGGGAAGAGGTCTGATCCAAAATCCTTGACCATCTTGTGAAGAACATTTGTATTCTTTCACAAAGATGCAAAGGGAAAATAAAAATAAGACTGCCATTTGAGAAAAATGTACAACAGGAATTGTTTGTTTAATGTGGAAAAAAATTAAGTTTGTAATGAGTGAAGAGCAAAATATATCATCAGCTTTCATAATTAAGTGTTCAAAGACAATTCTGAGACTTACTTTAAGATCAGAGTTGTGTTTATTACATCATGAAGTTATAAAGATTTGATGGTTACCACAAATATAATACATTTGTAGTTGCATTCAAAAACTTGCCTCAACATTGTGATTCACTCATCAAATATAACAGTAAAACATTCTTTAACTTCCCAAAAACTGTGCCTGAGTAGAAGTGTGTTTACAAAATTTGGAAAGTAAGTATAACTTTATTTTTATTTATTTTTTAATGGCAGAATTATTGATAGACAAGGCAAGACCTGTTGTTCATTATAATAAGGTGGTTGCTGTTATATGAAACTCAAAATTGTTATCAGTGATATGTAACTGCCAACTATTACGTTTGTAGGTAAACATTAAGTTCAGAGAAATAGTATACATGTATCATAATCACATGACTAGATTGAGATAGTCACACTGATTTTTTTATAAATTTTGTACCCAATAGTTTGGCCTAATTTGTCTCAAAACATATTACGTCTTTACTAAAACTTCATTTTATAAAATCATCAGTAATTTGTGTATGTGTGCCATCAGTGTATTTTAATAGTTCTCCAAAAACTTGTTGAATCACATTTTTTTGTGTTCACTTGTGCTGTATTCTAGGGGGCTTTACAATTGTATTTATTTTAATTGAATTTGATAAAACTATTTTCATTCATTATACACATTGGATTTTTGTAAAGTCACATTTTTAATTTTATAATGACATTTTGGCATATTTTTTTTGTAATTGTGTTTTTTTTTGGACAAAAATATTGAAAGATGATGAATACATTTTGATACTTTTGCCCTTGTCAGAAGAGCTGTGAAATTATTTGTGAGCAAGAGTGTGAGTATTGTCTAATTAACCAAATATGGCCTTATATGATTTTTATTTTTAATATTATTTAACTTTCAAGTGGGACAGTATATTATAGTGAAACATCTACAGAAATTAGGTTATTATGATATTTAACGTGAGGAGATTTTATACTAGCATTAGGCTTGAGAAAAAAAAATCATAATTTTTCTGCCAAAATAAGGTTATGTACTAATAATTGAGGGTTATAACTGTTAAGAGAAAATGTTTTAAATGCTAAGAGAGCACTTTGTTAGCTGAAAGTAATGTAACTTTGATATCGAGACATTGGGCAGTGTACAAACATGTAGTTAGATGGGAACAGATTTTGTTCATCTTTAATTTTTGTTTCAACTACATTTACGATATTTAATTTCACTAATAAAATTAGGTCAGACAATACAAGTCAGTGTTGTCGACAAGAGTTATCCTTAATATGTGTAGTTGTATTCAGTGAAAATGTGTGTATGTGATTTGTTTTGTACTGATGTCACGATCAGTGTTTTGTACTATTTTTATGGTCACGCTCGGACATTATTCTTTGCATATTTCAGCAGAGTTTCTAAAATAACTCAACGTCGATTTTGTATTAATGTAATAATCAGACAGAATTTTGCATACTTCATCAATGTTTCTATGACAACTCAATATCCTTAAGATAGCGTGACATAATAAGAGCTAGCTCAAGCTTTTGGAAATGAACAATGCTTACCTCCTCCCTTTCAAAATTTACTGATTTTTGAAATCTCAATTAAAATATTGTTTTAAAGTAAAGTATTTTATATACTGTTACACATTATCTTCGTCTTAAAAAGCTTTTTATTAATATGAAGAACTATAGTACTTTTTCCACGCTATAATGAACATGAGGTATAGATTACAAACATTTTCTTTATGACTGACTGTATTTCGATATTTAAGAGGTGTTTAGCTCAATTTATACTTTGTCACATCATTCAGTTATTATCTGTGACACTTCTAACATCAACTATTGTTCCTGTGGTAGTATTTTATAAATCTTCCATTAGTAGTATTTTAATCTTCCATTACCAGTCAGAATAGGCCCAAAGTTTGATTCTTTCAATTTTCTTGTTCTAGTGCACAAAACTTATTAGAAACAAGATGCTTGCAAAACATTAATTTTAATTCATTGTTTGTATTATAGCTTTTTCTTGCCTCCTAGGTTGTTTTATGTGTACCAAAATAGATTTTATGTTTTACTCCTATTCCTATCAAAAACCTTTTATAAGTGACATTTTTATGACCTCCAGTAACATGTTGCAATTGTACATATTCAAAATGGTTTATTAAAATAACGAAAATTTGGTATAAGAATTAAGAATAGTTAAAACTAGTGTCAAATGTCTTCAAACCTTCATCATTTTGTGTGTGTCATTCTAATGCAGTTTGAATATCTGTTAGAATATTTAAATAATTATAAAAAGGTATTCACTGAATCAAATTAGTTTTAAGTATGTTTCGCTAAAATAAACGCACTAAAGTATCACTATCATTGAAAGATAATGGTAGTATTAAAATATTTGCTAAATTTAGTTTTATACTCTAGATATATATATGAGATAGAAATGTAGACATTCATTTTAGGACGAGTTATTTTCAGCTTTATTATTATTATTTAGTAAAGTAAAAAAAATAAGTTTTATATTTTTCAACTTATTCAGGATACGAAAATATATGACAGAAAGCCTGAATATAATGCAATAGGCCATCCGTTTGAAAGAAGATAACTGTAAGAAAAAAGCCTATTTAAAAGTTACTTGAGTGTACTACTAAACAAAGTATTGAAATGCACTAAGTAGGAAATTATGCCTCAGCTGTACCAGTACTTACTATGGTGTATTTAATGTTTCCTTGACCAAGTAAGTAAAAGCCATTTGAAAAGGTTTCCTCACACCACAATAGTTCGCCAATTAATCATACCACTTGTCAGTTTGGTTTCTTTCTTTTTCGCCAATGATACTATCCGTTGACTAAGCTTGTTATAGTGTTATTAGTTTTATGACGGGAAATGTCTCATTAAAAAGAACAAATAACGTAGGTTTAATCAATTTGTAGGCCTATTTGCACTCGCGGATGCTACTGTTTTACGTTTAAACATTAGTGCTAAGTGGTTATTCTCGAAGTTACAAATATTATGACGTACACATACTTAAAATGCGGGTGGTGTACATTTACCAAGAATATTTGACACAAGTTTTATTCAAGTGATCAGAACGTGTGCCATTAACTTGTTTTCCTTTTTATGATAAGCTCAATGACACCTTCGTGTACTTAAATGACAAGGATGTTTATGTAACCTACTGCCAAATAAAAGTGCTTTCTTCCACATCTTTTTTTTTTTTATGTGTTGAGAAAACCAGAACTTTGTTATTGAATTATAACATTTTCATTTGGATGTTAATCATTTGCAGCTGTTGACTTGTAGTGATTGTACTTTCAGACCCAAAATAATTTCTAATTCTATAATGATTACATTAATGTTAGATTTTTTGTAGCTATGTATTTATGTCGCATTGTTTGATGTAATATATCTTGCCTAATTATGTTGTTTTTTGTACAAAACTTGTTTCTTGGAATAAATGTGACATAATTAATTGTGCTCCAAATAAATGTAGCATACTTTGTCTTATTTTAAATTAACTCACGTCCAATAATGTTTGGGTTTCGAATGTTTGTTACTCTATCAAAATTGTTCTAGGCTGTAAAAATGTTCAGGTCACCACTACGATCATTTACATCCGAACCCCCCCCCCCCCTCCCACCGGCGACACGGTGTTGTTCGGTTCGGACGT
>NW_013665749.1:975559-978118 GCF_000517525.1 Limulus polyphemus
AAACTTAAAGTTTCTTACGGTACGCGTTAAAAGTAAAAGTTCTAGGTAGTACCACCTACCAGTCATTACTATGTACCCCCCACCCCCCCCTCCCCCAATGGCACAGCGGTATGTTTGCGGACTTGCAGTGCTAGAAACCGGGATTGATACCTGTGGTGGGCAGAGCACAGATAGCCCATTGTGTAGCTTTGTGCTTAATTCCAAACAAACATTTACATCGAACGTTTCAACGAGAAATATAAGCGCTTGGGATTTCAGGAGTGCTGTTTCTGCTTCCACATAACAGGTTCATATCAACATTCGCCATTGTATCTAATTCAAAAGTTGCAAAGGAATTGAAGATTCGCTGATCAGTTTAACATGTTGTAAAGCTTTGGAGTAATTACTGTATGCAACCATGGGCTACATCAACATTAGTGACGCTTCAAACATAATAGGGGGGGGGGACAAAGACTTTAAAAAGTTAATGCGTACTAAACAATAAAAAATGGTGTCAAACAAAATGTTGAATTATAAGTGATCGTATTCAACAAACAGTCCCGTCTGTCACAACTTCATTTGCATCATATTTGTTATACTACTATATCTTATAATTCAAGGCTTTCAGCAGTAATTCTTACATATTATTAAATGAATAAAAACCATATGAGTTGTGTGTGTGTGTGGCTGTTTTTATAGACATATTTGGAAAACATGCTTATAATTTAAGCATATAGCTCTGTAATTGGCCAAGGGCCCTGTTGACTAGCTGCCTTCTCTGGACTTATCAGTTCAAAATTAGGGACGGCTATTGTAGTCATCTCTTAAAAGTAGCTCTGTGCAGGTATACGAAAACAGAACAAATTATATTCTGCCTGAGCCTCGTGAACTACGGAATTTTCCCACACATTATACACGACCCTTACCTTATGGAAATAAAGCGAATGTCTTTATCTAGGCATTTAAATTGACCTGCACTAAAGTGATTATTAATTGCATTGTCATTGTACCTTTTCTGATATATGTTTCGCTACCTGGTACGTTGTTTATAGGTACTTCACTCGGTGATATAGTTATTACTAATTTTCTGTCGATAGTCAATCTCAAAACTGGCTTTCAAGGATCAAACCTGAACTATACATGTAAATTAATGTAATGTTAAAGTTATCAAATTTTAACGTTGTATTATTGTAAGCTATATTTTTGAAGTTTTAATATAGATGTTAGCTAGAGGGCGCATTTGTGTGCTTGCATGCTTTGTTGAAAGTTACTCAAAGCTACGCAAGAGCTATGTGCGGATTCTGCGCTAGCCTACTTAATTTAGAAGTGATAGACTAGAGGGAAGGCAGCTAGTTAACACCACTAACTCGTGGGTTACTCTCTTTTAAACCCCAATGAATAGTGGGATTGGTCGATTGATTCACTGGCAAACACATTTCCAAACTGTTTTCGCGTAAACAAATCTTGTGAAAGTATCGAATAAATTTGTAAAATGTTCATATCTTCTTTCAGACAATGTTCCGTAGGACACCTGCCGTTTCACTTTCAAAAGTCAACGAGACAACCATTATAACATATTCTGTGTGGACAATGATGTCAAACTAGCTAAACTTTGATTATTGGGAAATACAAATTATCACACCTATACAGACAGTTCTATGAACGGGGGTGATGAGCACGTATTTTCTACATAAATGTTCACCATACTTTAGCTAGAGTTTTTGTATGTCACTGAAACTTAATGTGTATTCACTATATTCTATTTCTCAATATTTGACGGGATATTTCAGTTAGTTTACAATTGTTACATATCTTTTACTCCATACTGGGCCCAACGTACAGCAAATGGTCTGATGTTCAGACTGTGTCAGTCGGCTTGGAATAATTTTTCAAAATGTAAGTTCTATTCAATTTTAATTTACGATATGTACATAAACATGTGAAATATATGAGATTTCATTACATTAGGTCGTCAAGAAATTAATGTCGCTTTTTATAGATGAAAAAACCCGAACAACACACACACATGTATCAAAAAACATTTATTAAATGAAATAGTCTCCATTACTCCATTACTGATGCCCTGATTAAAGAAATCACTTGGCTTTGAAGCAAAAACATGTCGATATCTTCTTTAACACCTTCCACATGTGCTTACGTTTTCCCATTAAGATGGTGTTGCAGCGAACGAAAAAGATGGTAATCTGATGGTGCCATATCTGGAGAATATAGTGGGTGGGGGAAAACTTCCCAACCCCATTTCATAAGCTTGTGTTGCGTCAAACGTGCCACATGTAGACGTGCATTGTCGTGGAGAAGAAGAACACCTTTCCGATTGACGAGTGAAGGGCGTTTCTGATGATGGGCTTGATTTAAACGTTCCAGTTGCTGACTATAGATCTCTGCATTGACAGTTCGCTGTGGATTGAGAAGTTCGAAATAAATTACTCCTTTGATGTCCCACCAAATACAAAGCATCAATTTCTGAGGATGGAGTCCAAATTTTGGGATTGGAAATGGTTTTTGGCTAGGACTGAGCCATTGTTTTTGGCATTTAATATTCGTATAGAGAATCCATTT
>NW_013665749.1:978761-980719 GCF_000517525.1 Limulus polyphemus
TTCACGAATGTGTTGCCTTGGGTTAGACTCAACAAGCGTCTTCAGAGCATCAATATCAATTCCAACATCATAGTTTTTAAGGCTCGTTGACATTTACGAACGTTCAAAACATTTCCATAAACTTCTTTGTGGCTACAGAGGCATTGTTTCCCTTCTTGTATTCAAACAGCATTACATGCCGAATGTGTGCGTCTCGTCGTGTGCCATACTAAACTTTACACATTATTATATAGGCTGCACTAACGTAACAATTAGGCAGTTCGTTTAACTGTTATACGTGCTGTACGTTTTTTGGGGGGGATGGTTAATCAAAGTGTTCCAAAACGCGACATTAATTTCTTGACGACCTAATACAATACAACGAATTATGTACTCGAGTGGGAACAGAGTTAGTTGTTTCCAGGTCGTTTTGATAAACTCATTCACAAGTTTAGTCTACAGCGGGCAATCTAATTTTTATTTAAATATTAACAAGCTTTCATTCACATGTTATGTTTGTTCATTGATGTTTCAGACTCAGAAAATGTAATTTTTCAAAACTGACATAGGTTTCTGAAACAATTACGGTAACTTGTATTATCTTTTTCACCTAAAAGTCAGTGTAAAACTTAACTTTATGCATACTATACTAATTAAATTTTTAGTTTAACAAAGCATCAAACACATTTTTCACTAATGATCAATATCAAAAAGAGTTGACAATCTTAATTGTAAAAGAAACTTTAGTTATAAATCAGGTGATTATTCTTCGACTATTTCAAAACAGATATTTCAACACGTGGATTTTGAAATTGTTACCGTACCATGAACTATCTTTCATTTACACTTTCTAGATAGGTAATAAATTATATAAAAAATCATCAGTTACAAATCAGTGCTCTGTAATTTTCTTATATGAAACTCACTTCTCATCATAGACTAATGGAAAGAACACATTGAAATATTTACATTTTACAGTACAGGTCAGAAAAATCTATAAATCAAACAACTTATAAAGTTTATTGTACTAAGCAGTGTGCTTCCCAGTGGCACAGCGATATGTCTGCGGACTTACAACGCCACAATCCAGGTTTCTATACCCGTGGTTGGCAGAGTACAGATAGCCCATCGTTTAGCTTTGTGCTTACTTACAAACAAAGAAACTTCTAAACAGTGCTTCCTATTTAGCTGGAGCTAGTCATAATTAAACAGGAGTCCAGCTGCCAGGCTGTTGGAATGAGTAGGCTAACAACTCTCGGATGTTATATATATATATATATTAGTCCGTGTCTAGTCATTTCTGCCAAACACATCAAATGATCAAGTTATTCAGCAATCATTATTTTACCTAGCGAATAAAGAAAAATTAATATTAACGTGTTTTTTTTCTGTTTTTGTTTTATTCCTAAAACAAGCTTAAGTAACACCGATTATGTTTGTATTGTTACGTCTCCGTTTGTTGTCCGACAAAACTTTAGCGACACAAGTCCTCACTTAATAAAACTGGTTTATTCTTTCCGAATACAACTTTACGATACACTTATTTTCAACAGTCGCTCTATAACAAACGCTATATCAATGAACGTCAACAATACTTCTGACTGCAGTTCAATTACTCACTATCTACACACACATTCTTCTTGTCCCGTCACGTTGTCACCCTCTTTTATATACCAGACTACCCTATATCTAGTAAACGCTAGAGCATTCGCCAAGGTACAAGATAGTTCTAGAAACGTGGCGTGACACTAGTCATGTGTCTTCGCTGACGCAACACTGCCCCCTCCTTGATATTGTTCGTCCCGAACAATAGCCACTTACAATAAACCAATAACAATTAACAATAACTTAATTAAATGTACAGAATTACAATCACAAAATTACAATTCAACAAAGTCTCTTAATTTTACGAGGACTTATCTTCTTCCGTTCTGGTATCCGTCACGTTGGCTTCTGCTTCATATGAGGTTCATCTGCTT
>NW_013665749.1:981622-982453 GCF_000517525.1 Limulus polyphemus
ATTCCCAAACATCATTTTATTAAAATCAAGTACAAACTTTCTCGGTAGTAGACAGTCCAATCCTAAGATGTATTCATCTTCAATGTCAGCCAAGTATACTTCCTGTCCGTCCTTTATGCCCATGAGCTCAATAGTTACCCACACTGGTCCCCACAACCTTGCAGAATGTCCTGTCACACTATAAAGCTTCTGTATGGCTTCTGGTACTCCTTCATGATTTAACACCTTAATGCTCACAACGGTTTGCTGAGCTGCAGAGTCTATGACAAAGTTGCACCTTTGGCCATCCAGCTTTCCTGTCACATAGACACTGTGTGTGCTTGGCATTTTACACCTAGCTGTTGGGACATTTCATGATGGGGGTTGGTGGGCGTCGCTCAACACCAACCACTACTGGTCTCCTTGAGGCCGATTTGTTGGTAATATTCTTCCTACACTGGCTCCTCAAATGTCCGTGTTTTCCACAGTTCCAACAACCTTTCTGGATACCAGCCTTTCCTGCTGTGGCACCTCTCCTGTGTTGAAGTTTCCAGCATTGAGCTCTCTTGTGCCCAGGTTTATTACAGTGCCAGCAAAGTCCCTCAAACCTCTCTGAAAGCAGACCTTTTCTGGCCTAGAATCCAGATGACTGTACCAACCTCGGTACCTCTGTGCTGGATTTAACGTAGGATTCAAATTAGAGAGCTCTGGCCATTGCATCCTGCATGGTAGAGGGGTGTGCTTGCTTCACTTGTATCTTAAGTTGTGGACTGTCCAAGGCATCTACAAACTGATACCTCAGCAACAACTTGAGGAGATCGGGTGGTGCAGTTGGGTAGACCTTGTGTGCCA
>NW_013665749.1:983386-994277 GCF_000517525.1 Limulus polyphemus
AACAACTGTTGTAATTTCTCTTCTCGTTCTTCTTGTTTCTTTTCTTTTTCCTTTAACAACTGTTGTAATTTCTCTTCTCGTTCTTCTTGTTTCTTTTCTTGTTTTTGTATTGCTGCCATTATTTCCGAATACAACTTTACGATACACTTATTTTCAACAGTCGCCCTATAACAAACGCTATATCAACGAACGTCAACAATACTTCTGACTGCAGTTCAATTACTCACTATCTACACACACATTCTTCTTGTCCCGTCACGTTGTCACCCTCTTTTATATACCAGACCACCCTATATCTAGTAAACGCTAGAGTATTCGCCAAGGTACAAGATAGTTCTAGAAACGTGGCGTGACACTAGTCATGTGACTTCGCTGACGCAACAGTATGTTAACTTTATTAGGTTAAAGTCTCAGTATTATATATACAAGGTAAACACACAGAGCCGGCCCCAGGACGAAGCAAGCGAGGTAGTGGCTTTGGTCCCTGCGCTTGAAGTTTGAAATCAAATAAAATATTCTTAAAGATATAGTGAAGATATTTGATTTATAGAAGAGAGCCCAGCGAGTTACGCTGTCTTTTGGTTTCGCAAATGTTAATTCTGGCTCAGTAAACACAAACAATAGGCATTGCTGTCGCTTGTCATGAAACCAACGGCCAGTAGTGAATTATGTAGAGGCAGAACACATGTGCACAGTTGCGCCAATGGTTTGTTTGTTGTTAATCGCAAAGCTACAAAATTCGTTATCTGTGCTATACCCACTACGTGTATTAAAACCCTGTTTGTAGCGTTATAATCTTTCAGACTCACCACTGAGCCACCAGGGACCATAACGAACAAACAAACACACTTCGTCCGCATCTTATACTGAAAAGATATTAAGAAAATATTCAGTAAAACTGTGTACTTATGAATATATTTCAATATGCGTGATTGAAAATTTTCAATCACAACGAAATAAAACACTGATTGCACCAAGTTTACATTTGGTACAACATAAGATAATGTTTCCATATTTCACTTTCCACAAATAATTTCACCCGTTTACGAATATTTCGATTTGCCCTACCCAACGTATTTTCCACTACAATTACCCAAAACACCAGATTAAACTGTGTTTTCTTTCAAACTTTAGGTTAGCCTAGCCATTACTTTTCTTCCTTCATTGAAAATCCACTACCTGCTGAATATTTCAGTGTCGAAAATGATACATTCTTTTGACAGCATTAGAAGCAATATCATGTATACTGTTTCTTCAAATAATTCTTTACATATCAGTAACTACAGTTTACTTCATATCTTAACATCCAGATCAAATCCTTTATTATCATTAATATATTGCTTGACATCTGTGTTCCCAATTAAATTGATTCATTCAAGTTATACACCACTCATGAATGACTTTATGTAACGCCTATACGCGTGTGCAACATTCATATATATTTACTTATACCAGTATTTTGCCATATAAATACACCTCAACATTACACATCATCACACATGATAACCTGCATGGGCCACCTCCACCAGTTATCACTTGCAACCATCTATGAGTCCTCAAACTCAAAACGTTTTTTGGTATCAAGAAATAATTATAAGTAAGTACCAACAGAATTCAGCCAAATTAAGACTTTTCAGTTAAAATTATTTCGTCCACAATTAATATTCATGCTGTCACTACAGTATATATCAATACGCACTTAGATCGGCCTCGACCAAATACCTAGGCAGTTTTAGTATATAAATCAGCAAGTCACGTGACAACCACAGCCAATATAAAGTTGCAGTGGAATGGTATGTATCAGGGCTACATTTTTACATGGTTTAACATTTATGGATAAGATAATTCTCCTAAAAATCGATCCCTTTTTTATGAAGAGTATGTAAAAGCCACGAGCTGTAACGACATGGAAAGGCTCCAAAATCGTTTCAATATAATGTATTTAACCTCTGTATTCCATTTTAGAGCTGTAACAAAATTATTTATATTCTGTGTTGAGAAAGAATACAAATACCTCACTGCACATGGAGTTATATACACCTCGTGTAATGGAGATGTCTAGCTAGCATCATGCAGTTTGCTCTGTAGAAATTTTGTTCCTACTTGGCTAGACGGGGTATGTGATTTTTGCCAAATGTCAAAGGACATTTTACCTCATAATACTGCAATACTCTTCCAGCTGAATTCTCGAACTTCTAATGATCATCCTCAGTCGTGCAAACATTATATCTATTGATGCCAGCCATCCTAACTGTTTAATAATCGCGTGGATAGTACCTGAAATCCTGCAAATATCTCTTAATGAAACTGCACTAGATAGGTCATAAAGTAACGATTACAATGCCCTTTCTGTCCACTTAGTGTTTGCATTCAACAAACCATCCTATCTGTATATTAATCAAGTGATAATCACAAAATGTAGTACATACATTTCATAGTGAAACACCATTTTATAGATTGGAAAGCAAGGAATGTCACTTCTTTCAGTCATTGGTTATACAAAATATGACATTTAAACAGCTGGTCAAGAGGTTAATCCAAGTCATAGCAATCAGGAGGTCACTGCCAGCATCTTGACTTACCATCAGAGCTATCTTGCACCTCTTCAGGTGCTTCATCATCTGACTAATCTTACACATCCAGAAAAGCACTTTCATTATCTTCCATCAGTATATGAAGGAGTACTATCATCATCCTCTCACTCGTTGGTCTCCGATTCCTGTGGCTAGCGAATTCACAAGGGCTTTGTCAATAATATAGGGTCTTAGCTTGTCAATATGTTCCATGCATACCACGAGACTACTATAACTTATATGCAATGCAACAATTCATCAGAGTACGACATAAGGACCTGTCTAACCAGAATCAAACGGATTCCATGTCACTAACACATACCAAAGCCATACTCAGTCTCCATAGTGAAATGCTTTCTTTTTAACTGTTTTATAATATTTTTTCTGACATATTGTTATGCATATAAGCCAACATATACTTTAACTACTCCACATATTATTGTGGGCACTGTGTCACATCTACTATAGGAAATGGACCATACTTCCACAGGAAGCAGTATTTCCCGACCAAACATGAGAGTGTTTGGTAAAATAACCAGTCAGTCTCTTTTCTGTTGCACAATATACCAACACATATGGCAAGTGTTCCTCCCAGTTATTTCTGTTGGGATTAACAGACTTCACAATCGTTCAAGTGATATTTTTTACTGCCCATTATGCTAAACCAGACAAAGTCTCACCATGCAGCTAAACAATCCATTAGTGTTTCCATAATGCGGGCTCAGAAGCATCTTAATTCAATGAACGCTATGATACAGCCCACCTTAGAATTTGAACAAGAGAGTTGTTTAACTTTTTGATGTTTCTACAAAAAAGAAAAATGAGAGACCGACTCTCTGCCTACTTCTCTTTACAGAAAGCCATTCTAAATTGTCATGTTGCAATATGCGAGGTCGTGTAGCACATTATCACAAAACATGCCTTCGTTTTAGTCTTGTGTAGATAGGGCTGTTAATGTTTGTTTATATAGGAAGACGTAGTATTAGAATTAAATTACTTAAATGTGTAATGATTGATAGAGGGTATAAACCAGATATTATAGACAGAAATTCTAACAAATATTGCAATAAATTACCAATATTTGAATGCACCAGGTTGCAGTTTGCTTGTTGTTGTTTAGTACAAAGTTACACAATGGGTTATCTGTGCTGTACCCTTCATTGGTATCGAAAACCGATTTTCAGTGTAATAAGACACCAGACTTACTGCTGAGCCACTGAGTTAAAGGCAATCAAAAAAGGGAAAATAGAGTAAGGATATGTTTGCCATATGTTTCATCATGGTCAACATAAATAAATGTTTTCATGAAATACACGGATTGTCAAATAATTCTTACGCCTCGATTAAAGTTAATTAATAGCATCAATGGGACGAAAGATAAAATTGAACTAAAGGGTAAATGTGGGATATGTAAAATTTCATATAGCCGTACTTTAAATTAGATTAGGAAGAATCGTAGAAATTTAGAATAAGAGAGCATGAAAATATAGTTGATAACTTAAAAACGAGTGATTCGGACTTGGCTTAACATATAGCGAAGTCTTCACGTCATTAACTGAGACAATGTGAAATTACTTAAGTAGGTGAATTTAAAAAACGAATTAAATATAAGTCATTAGCAATTGTTAAAATAAAATGATTTTCAACAGAGATTTAAGTTCAGGTGCCACGAAAGAGAATTTCTGGAGTTGTATTTTGCAAATGGTGCCAATATACAATATGTTAATTAAACACGTGCATTTACTCTAGTACATAAACGCGCCTTTTTTTGTCCCCTGAAGATGGTGGATCATGTTGCCCAACAAAACATGTAAAGCGTGTTTTTCTTTTAACATTATACAAAATTATCGTGCACATATAAACGTTGGTGTAATACTCTTGCAGCATTATTCTCTTCCATAGCTTTAAGGTTCATGAACCACTTCAGCAATGCATGATTACTATCAATGGTGTCAGTAGTGCTTGACGATGGTGTTCGTTCTTTGTCATACAGTATGTACATTCAGGAGCTGTCACCACTTGACAAGAGACTGTGGTTAAATATGGTGTTTCATTCTCCAATTGTGACAACAAAATGATGCAAGATCATAAAAAGCTGCAGACATCTCACTTGGACACGAGTTGAGGCCAGTCTCACACCACTTTGATCTTTGCAGGATCAGACAAACTTCATCTCTACCCACAATGAAACCAGACATCTGTCTACTTGAATCCCTTTCAATGTAAGCATCTCTAGCCTCTCGAAAATGACGGGCACGTTACACAATCTGAATGACATGATGCAAAACTTGTGCATCATGGGTACAGAAAGTAGCTTTAAGTCTGTTCTCGTTAACCAGTTTGATTTGCCAGTATCCAGATGTTAGGTCTAAATTGCTAAGCCACTGGACACCTTCCAAAGTGTCCAGACATTCGCCTGTTCATGGTAATGGAAAGGCACTAATGTGGATCACCTTGTTCATCTATCTAAAGTCAACACAGTACCTTGACATACCATCCTTCCTGACAATCTCTAGTGAAGATGACCATGCACTGTGAAATTACTGATATATAGTGACGTTAACCAGTGTGTTGACAAATCTATGTCAACCAGGAACTCTGTCTCTCGCCCCTGTACTTTTTACAGCATATGTCAAGCACCATCCAACTGTGGTGCAAGCTATCTAATGTGCTCCCAAGGTTGTTAGCTATAACAGCAGCATCTACAGGTCGCTGTTGATTCATCTGAACCTGATGCACAGTTAGGCAAAACTAGTAGCCTCACCTACATGGCTATGATAAAAGATGTGGGTTTGTTTGTTTGTAATTAAGCACAAAGCTACACAATGGGCTATCTGTGCTCTGACCATCACAGATATCGAAACCCGGATTCTAGCATTGTAAGTCCGCATACATACCGTTGTGCCACTGGGGGACAAAAGATGTGGGAAATAAAATTTAATGTGATCCAGTTACACACACACATAAAGCACATGCTTTGGTCCTCCCTTACATGGCAACATTTTGATAGAGGCATCAATAGCACTGGTTGTGGTAAAGCATCATGAGAAGACCATGGAAGCCCTTTCTATTCACTAGTATTCAGTGGGGTTGTGTTGGCTGCTGGTTTACCTTTGGCAAAGATTGAGTTTAACAGTATGTATTCACTTCAAAAGGTCACTCTTGCCGAGGTACAAAAACTGCAGCTTCTTACAAATTGGCACTTTGAACATACTCACAACAGAAACTGCCAGTCGGAGTGATAATGTCTCTTTCACTTAAGTGACTTCTCATCACCACTATAAGTAACTGCTCAAAGAAACTAGTTTACAAGGATATCATTATAGCGTCTCAAAGCAATTTCAGGGTATGCCTTTCAATGGAAACAGCACAGCTCTCAGTGGAACCCCTCTTTCCAACCTTGAACTCAGCCAAATGAAGATCTCTGTTCTCTAATAGGTAGAAACATTGGTGTAATTCGGTCATCCTAATACTAGAATTGCTTCTCATAAAGTGTTTGATATAGTTAAGTACTGGACCACAGAAAATTAAGATCAAATGTTGTACCACTTGTTCCTGTGTCCCATCATTCCAAGCAGTGTTATTTTTTTTCAAAGCATGTGCACTACCCATGTCACCGTTTTCCTATCGAAAAATTATGGATGGTGTCACCTCAAGGTAACCTCTGGTATGCCAGTGGAAAAAATTGCTGTTCTCCTTCACCTAGTGTATTCTACTTTCAACAATCTCTCTCACTAGAAAATGCATATGATATCATAGGGGAATGATCCTAAACAGGTTTGGGGCTAATTTTATTTACCCCCTTTTTTATATTCCCTGATTTTTCCACGGAAGTGGCCACCATGTATATATATATATATATATAAATGTGCATTTCAGAGATGGTAATATAATGAAATTTAAATCTAATACTTGCAGCAATTATTACATTATACATACTGTTCATATAATTTAGATACAACATAGTAAACGTGTACCTTATTTGCTTTTACCACTCACATTAAATTTTAAAGATGATTGCCAAACAGTTCAATATTAAGTTTACCCCCCTTGGTGGACACAGTAAAGATAGCCAAACAGACAACCAGTACTGTAAGGTTTATAGAATAACTTTTCAAGTAAATAACAGTAATGCCAATATAAATAATCAGGTAAGCAGAATCAAGTTACTTTTGCAGCTTGCAAAAATAGGTTAGCCAAGAGTTTTTTTTTTAGTATTGGATTCAAAGAAACAACTGTGTATGTTCATAGCAATAACTTTCAAATAACTAGGTGAGTCAGTTCAAAATATTTTTTAAATCCTTAAAAATATTAAATATTTTTAGCCACATCATTGTCGGTTGTTCGAAGACAAATAAGCAAGTAACTTTGAAAAAAAAATGAACTCAAGTAACACTTATGCAGAAAGTATGTATGAAATAGATTTGGATCTTCTAATCACATTTAATTAAAAAATGACAATTGACATTTTGTACATATGTAAAAATTTGTTTTTACCACAAACAAAACACTATTATTACAAACCACACATGGATTAAAATATGTAAAATAAGTCTGTACAATTAAGTACATGGCAGGCCAAAATAAACAGGCATTTTATTATACCCACTAACAGGTATGTTCCAAACATATGTTCTTTTCTAAGAGTTAAAACATCTCTTAGCCTATATTTTTATGTCTGTTATAGAGCAAAGCCACATTAGGCTATCTGCTGTGCCCTCTGCAGGGAATAGAACCCCAGATTTGAGTATTGTAAGACATAAACTTGCTGCTGCCCTACTGGGGGACCTTTTAACCTGCCATTATTCAGTTCAAAACTTTTCTATAATAAATAGTTAATACAAACTTGAATTAAAGGCTTTATTTTTTTCAATTCAAATATTTACAAATTTTTCTTTCATACATTCACCCATACACACTGGAAGAACAACATTTGAAAATTTCAGAAATAAATCATATTAAGAATAGCAAATACCATGAGGTCAAATAAGAAAAAAAATCTATCCAACTGTCACCTAGTAACAATAATTTATTATTCAAACTCTTAAATTCAGGGTCCCTTCTCATTTGAATTTGTTACATTTACATGGGCAACTAATATTGGAACTGTTAAATTTCAATCAGCCCTTTTTTTCCCTGTTATTTTGGTTAATTTATAGTTTCAACTGTCATAATGTTCTATCAAACCACATATATGTAAAAAAAAAAATTACCTTTATTTGGATACCTTACTGAACAACAGATTTATGGAGGGTTGTTAAGACTAAACATATGAAATATTTTGTGAATTCTTTGTGACTTATGGAGGGATAATAGGTTATGTAAAAAATTTAAAAATCCATATAAAGAGAATAACCTAGTATTTGATGGAAACAAACACCAAGGATTGGAAGAAAAAATTTAAAAGGGTGATTGTTTCATAATAAAAATGTAAAACACACACAAAAAAATAAAACAAAAAACATTACTAAAACGTCTACATTTGACACTACTGTTTTCTAATTATGTAGTTAAATATTAAACTACTTAAAACCTCAAAAATTACTTTAATAACAAAACTTAAAAGCTTATCTATGAAAATCATAATGTGAGTACTTTATAAGTACATCCTGATGAAATTGATGATGATAAGATTCTAAGTCATTCATAACACATCGTATGTGTAGATAAGAAAGAAAGTTATTCTGATTTTAACAAAGATCTAAAAAATAAACAAACTTTCAAAAAACGTGTGACTGGTAAAGTACCTATAATGTAAATAAAAACCAATGTATTTAAGCAATCTGAAAAATGTTTCTTTAATACACTCACATGACAAGTTTACAAATGTCGCATTTAATTTATTGTAAGCGTCAAGTGTAAACATACCTATTACCCTGTTTACTATAATACAAACATTTATAATACAAGGCACTGAAACACTGCATATTATTTAAAACAAAGTACATATTAAGAGAACAATCATAAAACATTTAAATGGTAAACAGCTAGTTGGCAAAGCTGAATAATTATTTTACAATGAACAAAGTGAATGCATTTTTTGTCAGTTTAATATATTTCATTTGATCTTACTTAAATGAATTTTGTTTTCTGTAAAACTACAATTAAACCTTGTAATTTTAGTGATCTGCAGCAGATCATCTTAATGCCAGATGGTTTACTCATGATATCTGTACATGTGCCTGTTTGAGAAAGTATAACTTATGCACAGGCCAATCACTATAATGTATTTTGAATTTAAAAGAAAAATTAAAAAACTATAAAAAACACTTTGTTGGACAATTATTTACTAAATTTTACATTATTTTTGCATTCAATTTCTATTATGTGTTTTCATTAAATTCTTTCTTAATTTTCATTTCATTCTTTGTCTTTACAATTTTTTTAACATTCTTTTACATAAAACAAATAAACAATCATTTTCTATAGCAAGTTTGGATTTTTTTAATCATTTATCATGTTTCTCACACTCCAAAAAAGTCACCCATGCAACATTTTCAATAAAAGTCAACCTACACATTTCTGAGTTGTTAAGGTGATGTTATACTCATTCCCAACTTACCTCTAAAGAAGGAAGTTCTACTTTCTAAAAGTTCTTGGATTATAAGGCTTCTTATTGTGCAATTCATCTAATTTTTGAGTGTACCTAATTTCTTGATATCATGATTTTATTTTTAAATACATAATTCAGCATAACATTACATTTGTTTTGTCTTTTTTTTTTCTTCTTCAAGACTTCCAATTTTACTTTCCTCAAAGAAGAATCCCAATAAGAAAAGTGATAATAGAATCTGCTTTCATAGGAGAAAAATACTAACTGGGAAAAAAACTCAGTGAAGTAATAAGCAATAAATCAATACTCAACACCGAAACCTTTAATGCTTAATCTCATACCTCACAAAGATCTTTTTTTCTTCTTGATTCTCAATTAGTGGTGTTTTATAATTTAGTTTTAGGCATCCATACAACACACTTTTTTTTTTTTCACTTACTTAAAGCCATGTAGATAATTAGGCCTAGCAGCAATCAAATTTATAGTCAACCCAGAAAGTAACCATGGTGTATTACAACAGTAGTTACAATCCATTCAGCAGGGATTTATGTGTTGTTTCCCAAATGATTTCACTACATGTATGTGCACAAAAAAAAAATTATAACTTTTACTAACATGCCGGTTGAGAGTAAGTAATAAATATTACAAAACCAATTGCTAAAGTCATAATGATAAAAATATTAACAATTATAATGCCAGTAGTGGTGAAACTTATAACTCAGTTTCTTATTTTATCACACAAAACAGTGAAAACTGTATGTCTATATATTATCATTTTGAATCCAAGTAACAATAACAGTATTCTAAACTTAGAGATTTTGAAATTAGAAAAGCAAAAATTAATTGATGTTCATGTGTTGATAGCATTTGCATGACAGTTACTGTATTTTGCTTCCACTTGTGGGATATTCATTCAATAGCAATATTAAATCACTTACAAAATATACAACAGCCTGATAGTCATTTGAGCTGAAAAAGTGCATGCCTACTAGATTGTCAGAAACATAAACATTGCTAGTAAAAGGCACATTCCAACAGAAGGATAAAAATGCAAATATAAACTAAACCAAATCTGTTTTTATGAAAGCAGTACAAGAACATATACAACACTTTGCAGGCAACAGCATTGTTATCTGCTATTAGTGATATATAAGGAAATATGGATTCTGAAGTTCATCATTACCTGTAATAACCTATATAATAACAGCCTGTACACCTGAATAACAAAAAAAGTTAAGCATTATTCATACTGACAAATGGATACTCAGGTAGCAATGAGACTATGAATGTTATGACAGGATCTTTTATTTCAACCTTTCGACTATAAGTCTTATTGAGGAGATTATCTCCTCAGGAAGACTCATAGTTGAAACATTGAGAATAAAAGATCCTGTCATAGCATTAATAGTCTCATTGCTACCTTAGTATTCAACAAAGAAAGTTACCAAGTTTTTTTCCATCATGTTAACAGTAAATGCAAGTTAACAAGTACTCTAGACCCAAATGATGGAGTCTGCTTCAGCCTGGTTGATAATAGGTTAACAGATACCCTAAATACAAAAAGTTACTAAGTTTCTTTCCATCATGTTAACAGTAAATGCAAGTTAACAAGTACTCTAGACCCAAATGATGAAGTCTGCTTCAGCCTGGTTGATAATAGGTTAACAAATACCCTAAATACAAATGATGAAGTCTGCTTCAGCCTGGTTGATAATAGGTTAACAAATACCCTAAATACAAATGAAGGTATCTTCCTTCAACACAA
>NW_013665749.1:994938-1015231 GCF_000517525.1 Limulus polyphemus
AACTCCATAATCTTCAAAAGATAGGTAGTATTTTAACCTTCATCAGCACACCTTTGAAAGGTTACGTTATGGATCACCTGGGGTCCAATAGGACCCCAGCACAAAATGACTGTAACAATAAGCTCTGGTTTGAAATTTCAAAAACTAATGGCATTACAACTTTTATTAAAGCATTGTATTCTGGTGTTAAAAATGCGTCCTAATAAATAAATTGATATAAAAGTGACACTGGTCATACTACATGTACTATTTGCCAGTTCATGTTCACATTGGATATAATAAATTACACTTATAATGAAGAATAAGCAGCATTACCACATACTGTGTCATTTTTTACCTTCTATTGTATGACTTGTTAGCATTTAGTAAATAACAGTTGATTAATTTTTTCACTTTTCCCTGAACTAGGAAATTTATTAATAGTACGTTTTAGCTTTCAAATATATCCTTACATATTGTGAATACGTCATACTGACAATGTATTTAAGTCTTGGTTTAATTTATATCAAAGTTAATTTAAAGAAGTGTTTCATGCATTGTTCATCATGTAACATAGAATAATGAAGAGGGACAAAGGTTGACTTTATTAATGTTTATGCCATTATTATAAGTTTTAAATGCAATATAATTTCGTGATTATGTCTCATGATCTGTGACCATTAATTGCTTTGCTGTATCTTGAGAAAAAGAGGAAACATTGGTCATTTCTTTAAATTTTCATCTTACTGGATAACTCGGAGATAGGTATGGATACATATAAGGTCAGAGGATTTTGAATTTTCAAGGTTTTTTCTAATCCTTTTTTCTAATCCAGGTGTTCCATAACGTAACCTTTCAAAGGTGTGCTGATGAAGGTTAAAATACTACCTATCTTTTGAAGATTATGGAGTTCAAATTCCCAAAGTACAAAATAATCATTTTCTAAGATTTAGATCACGCTGCAAATTATCAACCATAAAACACTTCTTGAAAAGCAGTGAAACCTCATTAAGTTTGATGTCAGAATCATATTTAACTACAAAAAATACATTAAAAAACACAAGCCTATGATAACTGAGGCACAAACAAAATACTGTACAGCTATAAGAAAAAAAAAAAAAAAGAGTTGCTTATGACTAAATTAGAAGCTACCAAGATTGGTTCTTTTTAAGTTAAGCAACATATTATTCTTCCAAGCTCATGTATTTTGCCAATTTTTAAAAAATTTGTATACAAATGATAATTGTATCTGTTATTGTGAATTTACAATAACAATTTCTTAATTTTTTATAAGAATTTGCATAAGCACCAGTTTATGTTTCTAATAATCTAATATGTGTTTCTACTTCATCTCAGACACGTATCAGCATTTTTTAATGGTATTGTTTTTATCTTTGTAATAAAGCTTTGTTTGTGGTGCAAAGTGTGCATATAAACTGTTGTACATCTCTGTATTTATGCTAATGTACCCTTTTTTTGTAAGACTTACAATGAAATTTAAGGACTTCATGTTGTGTCCAGTCCCTCACTTTTGGTTATGTTCTATGAGTACTAAAAGATATGTAAAAGGAACCTCATGATTTTACCAACAAGTATTATCAACTGTTTAAGCTTACCCTGTTTTTAATCATATTTTTCTTAAATTAATATTTTTAAATTGGTTCACGTGACTTGAATATAGTCTTGTTCTATACATTAACTACAAAATTAATCTAAATGCTGGTTCAGTGATGACTGAAAAGGTCTCCAGCAGAGGGTAGTGGAGCTAAGCCTCCAGTAACATTTGGAAGCAGAGTCAGGTCTGGGAGATTTTGAAGGTGTGATTTCAATTCATTTTGTACTCTTGTTACTTTTTGAAGTTTTTCTCTGTATTCCTGTATCAAAAGAGAAATAAGTACAATTATCTGTCTTTCAAAATTTATCATCTCTGATATTCTGTGAAAAGACAATAAATGTTTTATTCATGTGAAAAGATTATAACAGATATAATATTCAAACAAGGATTTCACCCTTCTTTGATATAGTTTACATGACATTTTTAATAACTAAAAACAAATTCAATAAAAAAATATATGTATATATATAGTACTGTGTATTACATACAACTGGTGTCTTTACTGTTACTGTCTTTGCCATTAATTTCAAAACCCTGAGCTGCTTTTGATAAGACTGAAAGAGAATGCAAGACAAAGTAACATTTTGCAATTATCAGTTTAAAGAAACAAAAATACATCCTAGACTTTGTACTAGTCGGCTAATGTAAAAATATGATCTTTATTTTTTATTGCCATGCAATTTTATGAAGTCTCACTAAAAAATGTTACAATAATAACCTGTCCCAGGATCTCATATCCACTTTTGCTATAATAAATGATTTACTAAGTAACACATACATATGTGCATATACTACTCAATAATTATTTTTATTTACCTACATCACAGTGAAAACTTTTGTATTTCTCAGAAAATGTGCCTACCTCAAGTTTTTGTTCAGCTAAAGCTAATGCATTTCTCTGTGCATATGTATAATCATTCAACATCTTGGCTACTTGTTTCCGATCTTCTAATTCCTGCTGTAGGCGGCTGTTGTAGTCATCCAATAAAGAGCATGCTTCATCCACCTGTTTTGACAATTTATCTGCTGCCTCCTTATCTGAAAATATCAATAAGTTTGCTATATACAAAAATTGTTGATTTCTTAAAACGTTTTTCAAAAAAAAAAAAATATATATATATATATTGAAGTGCAAGTAATGTTTTTCCCTTGTGCTTCCTAGCTTAGCATTATTACGTGTATCTTAATACATGTCCCTGTGGCACATATTCTGAAAAGTGTAAACTATTGGTCTGTCTATTTATTTCTCTCTGTGCTTTGATCTCCAAATTTTTACTTATTTAACAATAGTTAGTTTTCTCAAGCTTATTAGCTCAAAATTAAAATATAAACTTTCTTTAAGATATATGGTAATTATTATTTTTATGCAGTAATTAATAATTCTGGAGAATGCTACTTCAGCATAATTAAGATAAAAATTTGCAATTATATTGAAAGGAAGCCAGCCAGCAGAAGTGTACAAGATCAAATACCAGTTTAAATTTGATAACTATGGTTTTTAATATTCTGCTTAAAACTCTATACTTTTTAAGTCTTCAAAATGAAAGAAGAGAAAATTTTAGAATGCCCTGTAATTTCTAATTGTTTTATAATCATTTTACAATAAGGTCATCTTGTGAAATAATGGTAAATATAATTTTTGAATGTGATCAGTTTCTTTTTATTCACTATGTATTCCTTGCTAAACTTTTAAAATTCATATTAAAGTATATTGTGGAAAGAAAAGATAATTCATCATAATTTTGTACAGAATCAAATGTATTCTGGGAAAGTAATAGGAAAAACAATACAAAAAAAGAACTTTACTATAAACTCCACACCAATAATTATACCTTTAAATCATCTAATACAGCTGGAGAACTGAAAATTCACAACCTTACCATCCAACTTTTCTAACAGTGACACATCAGAAACCTCAGGTGGAAGGTTTGCAATTTTTTCCCGAACTACTGCATCAGAAGAAGCAGCATTTTCTAGATCTTGAAGTGCTTTGATTAACTCTTCAGGCTAAAATATTGAAAAATACTTTATCTACAAAATCTAGTTCAATCAACTACCTCATGAACTTTTAATCATTCTTACCCAAAGATGTAACTTATGACACAAATAAAAAAGGATTACATTTACACAAAAAGGCTTAAGAAAAATGCAGAGAAAATACAATTTTTATTAAGTTTTTTTCATGACATTTTTGGAAGAAATCATAGAAGCAACAAAGTTTGCTGTTTAGGATTTTTTTAAATGCAAGAAGTCATAAATAATGCTTAGGTAATCAGGTTACACTATCAAAATACTTTCTGATCAGAAAATTAACAATTCTGTAAATTATAAAATCTCTTATACATCTATTAATAAACTCGTACTCTTTGTAAAACTTGGTTAAACTATTGTATTCTAGTATTTTTTATTTATTTAGCAAAACATGGACATAACATATTGCATAATACATATGATTGTACATTTCACCATAAAAAAGAATTGTTTATTTGTAGTTAAGCACAAAGCTACACAATGGGGCATCTGTGTTCTGCCCACCATGGGTATCGAAACCTGATTTCTAGCAGTGTAAGTCTGCAGACATACTGCTGTACCACTGGGGGGCAAATAATAAAGAATTGACAATGATCAATGATCATGTAACAAACAATACAAAGTTAAACCTATATACACGAAAATTTGATCAATCTACATTATCCTTGCAAAGCCTGTGCCATGCAAGAGCAAGATAACTGGGGATGCTGTTAACAGTATGGCTCCTGTGGCTCAAATGTCACAAGGAACACAGCTTTACAAGACCTGCTTCCTTACCTGAAGAGGTTCAAGATGCTCTGACAGTCACTGATGACACTTTTTTTGTGAGTTATGGAAAAGATTGAAAATTATTTTTCTGGTAATTTTTTGTGATTTTTAACATTTGTGGGATAAGGTGAAAATAATACATATATAAATTAAACATTAAGTAAACTTCAAGAGAGGTCAAAGTTCCCATCTTATAGACCTCTGTCATACAGAAAACTGATTTGATAAATCAGACTGTGAATTTTGTCAAGAAAATTATATTTAAAATCTAGATTTTGTATGTTTTCATTCATACTTCTCTTATTAATCTATACATTATTTACATTTGTTGAAAGCTCTAAAAATGCTCTAGTTTGGATGAAACTGTTCTATTTTTTAATAATAAATAGAAAACCTTTCTGATAAAAGTACTATATTTTTATAATCATCATGGGAATTTATACCAGGTTAATTATCTTTAGTCAAGTCTGTCAATATTAGTTCTAGTTGTATATACACATTTTAATTTCTGTCCTAAAATATCCTTCTAATTAGCAAATTTGGTCAGTTCTTTAAACTGAATGTTTAATAGGCAAAAACATATCATTACTCAATATGGTGCAACATGTGATACACAACTTTTCTGGTAAAATTTGTGGGAAAAAGTGAAAACAATACAAGTACAAAACTAGATGAAAACACTTATTAATTAATTGGAATTAATTTCAATATTACCAGGGGGGCCCAACCCAGACAAATTGTTCCGGGCCCGAGTCCTTGGGTGGGGGTCTGACTCGAGCATTGTTTATTGTTTTAATTGTATTACCAAAACACATTTCCTTATAAGTCCTGGAAATATATTCTTAATGTACACCAAGATGTTTGGCATTTAAGTCATATCATAAGCTTTTTAAATCCCTCTGCCCCCTCCCCTAGAGATGGTTTGCTCGTGAGTATGCAAACAGACGTCACGCATATGTACCGTCGTCATGTATGCATTATGCTCATGCAGTCGTGCTCACTCAGTACTTAAAAATTGATTCAAACATGTACCATGCTTTCACAAGGAGAATGTGCTGATGGATCTTGGCCTAACAGTGTGGATGTAAAATATACATTGGAATCTGACACTGTAACATATTACCAGATAAAAGAAAAATCTCAGCAACAGACAATCCCCAAAAGGATAAAACTGACTTTTTTTTACACAAATGACCCAGGTATGTGGCCAGAGAGACTAACTGATTTTGATAGGCAAAATATCATCAAGTGTTGTCAAACAAGCCATGTTGACCTTACAGAAATAGTTAAATCTATGCCATTAGATTCTGATGGTCGTACATTCCCTGAGTATATTCTGTATTCAAAATCACCAAATGACTGTGAGGAGGTAGTGAGAAATTGGTTAACTTGGAACAAGAGTAAAGGAGCCTTATCTTGCATCCCTCATTTGCTATTTTCTAATGAGCTGGAGAAAAACTCTTGTAGTGCACCGTGATAAAAAGAAGGGTTCAATGTGGCAAGTGGCACAAATTATAGGACAGACTTTCCTAACACAATAGTAGTAGTCAGTATCAGCATTGTTACTGGCAGTGGAGAAACCTGCAGCAGGCTTTACAAGGTAGAGGGATCTTTAGCCAGCTTCAAAAGCAAATAAAATCATAAGCAGAAAAGAACTTTACAAGAGAGACTTTTGAATGTAACCTTATTTCTGGCATCTAGAAATTTGGCATTTCGAGAAAGAAGTTCCACAATCAATGATGTTCACAATGGCAGTTTCCTAGGTGCACTTGAACAAATATTGCACTGTGACCCCCTTCTGCACTACAAAAGGGAAACAAAGTCAAGAAAAGGGAGAAAAAATGCAAGCTCATTATCTATCTAGGGAAAGTCAGAACAAATTTATTGAATTATGTGGTCAGCATGCTTTGACAATGATTGTAGCAGAGAGGAATGAATCTATTTAATTTTCTGTGATATGTGACACTACTCCAGATATCTTCCATACAGAACAAAATGTACTTATCCTGAGGTATGTGCATAATGATAAAGAGGCTGGAGAATGGAAAATTAACAAACGTTTTATTGAGTTCATTGATTTTGTACACAAGAGTGGGCAGAAAATTGCAGAAATGCTGCAACAAGGATTGCAAAAACATAGCATAGATATAAATTCAAAGGGAGGATGAGAAAGGGCATAAAGGACCACACTGAGATCCCAATCAAATCAGAGGAACATAGAAAACACATGACTCGAAAGGAGTGGAAAAGCATGGAAAGACAAAACCTTATGAAACTTGGAGAAACAGGTGTTTGACAAGGTCACCCGATAGCTAGACACAGTTGAAGAGGACAAGCCTTTGTCACACAACCGGGTGAAGAATTGGGAAAGATGATGAATGGAAGGGTGTAATGGATGGAAGCCACACCAAATAGACCAAAGGCAGAATGCAGACCATTGCCTTTGGTAAATGACCATGGAAGAAGGTCTGATGGATCAGGTAAATGAAAGATGCAACACGAGGGGTCAATCCCTGGGCTGAAGCAATGGCCCGGACAAAAGCCATGCGTGAAGACGAAGTTTGGTGACATCTGGATGAACAATGTCTGACTAAGGTTGATACAGTAGAGACTGAGACAGCAGTAAGTGTGGGAGAGGTTGTACACGTAAAGGTCGGAGCAGAGGGAACCATGACTGCACTAGCCAATATGGATCCACAAGTAAGACTACACATGGAGTGGTTTGGATTAGGGATAGAACTCTGGAAAGGAGTCAAGTAGGAGGGTAAGCATAGATGTGAATATCCCTCCAAACTTGACTGAACACATCCACTCCTAGTGACCAAAAGGAAGAAAGTTTGGTGTTCCAGTGGATGGAAAAGGCATTGATATGAGTGGTACTCAGCAGGGAGTACACTCACCAAGAGATCAGAGGATTGAGGGACCACTCTGTGGGGAGAATCTTATTGGGACAAGATTATCGATCTACAACCAGATTCAGGGCACCAGGAGCATGTCAAGCTAAGATCACAATGTGGTGACTATGGGTCCAGAAAAGGAGACCTGGATTTGGTACCCCCTTGCTTGGTGATATAAGTGACAACAATGGAGTTGTTTGAGTGAGCCATAACCACACTCCCCTGCAGGAGAAGAAGTAAATGGGACAAAGCTCAATAAACTGCCATGAATTTTAGAATTTTTATATGGAGGACAGACTCCTTGACTTACCAGAGATCAGAAATCTCCTAAGAGTTTAGAGAAGCATCCTAACCCTCTAAAGATGCAATGGTGAACAGAAGTAACTTCAGAAAATATTGAACCCCTGACATGGTCTGGTCCCCGATGAGCCACCAAGCCAGGTCAGCACTGATCGTGAAAGGAAGAGTAACAGGGTGGTCCACTGATCGACGAGTGTCCACTGAAGTGAACGCATATGAGCTCGACTCATGTAAGTGAGAGCCACCAAGGAAGCCCACATCCCCAAAAGATACAGAACCTCTCGAGCCGTGAGAGAAAGTGAGGTGAGGGCCTTTGTGACTGCTCACTCCATATCCCGGAGATGAAAAGGAAAAGGCCGGGCCCAACTGAGGTTGAAATTGAAGAAAATCCCCAAATGCACATGTTATTAAGTGGAGGTAAGAATAGATTTTTCCATCTTGATCAGAAAACCCACCCATGGTACTTCCTGTAGGAGTAAATGAGTGTGGTTCCTTGACTGTGAATGGAAAAAGCAAGCAGTAGCTAGTTGTCCATGCAATGATGAGTGCAAAGACCCATCGAGTAAAGACGATGGGCAAAAGTGTGTACCACCCGACAAAACACATAAGAAGCTGAGGTTGGTCCAAACCGCAAGGTCCTGAACTGGATCACACAACCCTCATCAACGAACCAAAGAAAACAATGTGACTCAGGAGCAATAGAAACGTGAAGATAGGTGTCTGTCACATCGAACTTGGTCATCCAGAGTCCAAGGGGTTCAGAAAAGAATTCAACCAGGATAGACTGATGATAGGTCTCCAATCTCCCATCTTCTTGGGGAACATGAAGAGATAGAAATAAAACCCCAGTTGAATGGGGGTAAACCTGCTCAATAGCTACTTTGTGTAGCAGGTTGTGGACAGCCTCAGTAAGTGTGTGTGTGGAGAGTAGTCATATGATATGTACATGTTCAGAAATGAAGCAAAATTGATGGGGTATATATAATGGTGCACTGATCTCAAAAATTTTTTGTAATGGATAGAGGGCAGAAGGAGATCAAGATAAGAAAGAAGGTAAGACCATATTGGAAGGTCATGGTACAAGAATTGTACTATCTCAACTTACTGCACTGCATTGGTAGCACTCAAAATCAAATGACAAAAAAAATTAAGATACCTATGGTAACAGCAGGGCACATTTACACACTTCATATTGAAATCAACACCATGCTTTTCTTCACATCTATTATTACTTAAACTTTCAGGTACTCACTTCTGTGAGAACACTTACATCTGGTGGATCTCCAGGAGGTAAAGAATGAACTTGATCCTTTTCTTCAGGGATTGGTTTTATTTTCTTCACTGGAGGTTCTATTTCTACCAGAAAAGGATAATGTTAATTCACTAACATGAAAAATACGTTGACAATATGCCACTGCATTATAAGACTCTGGAAGTCATTACAGCTTTACCCACTTTTTAAACTTCTCTTATATTAATTAACTTCTGATCAGAGAAAGCTATTTATTTACAGAAAAACTCAAAATCAACTTGACAATCAGTACAGCTAATTAAATATACTTTTCTTAGGATAAAAATTAGAATATATTGTTTCAACAACTAGTTGGGTACCTTCACTGTTAAAAACATTTTATACTGTAATCCTAATAACATCTCATTAAGTTTGTCTAGCTTAGGAAATTTAGATTAGTTGTAAATACATATATTATGTTAACAAGTTAAAAAATGTTAAACTAAGCTTCACTTCCTTGTAGGCATATGGACAATGAAAATCAGAGATTGACATATTACTTGGTGGATTACAATTAATCTAACCTAGTATAATGCTTAGCTTTGGATTAAAAACTTATTTTGAAATGAATTTAAGAAATTCCCAGAGTTTGTTTTATACTACACTGTGTTTTATAATTAATATTAATTTCTGCTCAAAACAAACTACCTGCTTAGAGTCAAACTTCAGGTAATTACTGAAACTTTAACTTGTGATCAATGAAGGGTCTAAAAAAATCTAAGAAAAAGCAATTGTCACGTAAGTTCTATATAGTTCACTTACTCAAAAAGTCAACTGCCCCATATTTAAAACCTTCAGTTTGTTAATATGTCTAGTGAAAACAATTCATAATTTTTACATTTATTGTTTAAAATACTGGATAAAACATAAATGCACTTTGTTTAAAAACTAAGAAAAAATATGATGAAGAAAATCATTTTAAAAGCCATATATATATATAAACAAGAAAAATCTAATTCTAATCTAGATGTCAAGAGAACAATCAACCTTATATTGTATTTACTTGTTGTGCTTACTTCTCACTCTGTTATTCTTTTATAATAATCAGTATTATTTTTAAGTTACATTTCTGCATGAAAACTGTATACTGCTGTGTATTAATACAAATAATTTTGTCAGGTAATAATGGTTTCTAGCTCAAAAGACTGAAAATTGAAATATTGAACATTAAAATAATGACTTACTTTCAAGACACTATTTTTGGGTTGAAAGATTGTAATGTCTTATCATACAAAAATAATGTCATGATATTTCTTTCAAATTCTGAAAAAAGTGAAAACTAATTAGTATTTCTGCAGAGTACTGTCTGAAGTAAAGCAGTTTACTCCATGCACATGCTCTTTCATGCTGACATGGTAAAACAAGATAGAATACAAAGAACTAATGGAAGATGGCAAATAAACAAAGCCACTTTCACGTTACACCAAAAACCATACTTCTCCAAGCTGCTATGACAACACATAAGAAAGTGCAAGATGACCAGAATACAATTTGTAATGAATTAACTCTTACCCATACAAAACTTTAATAAGCAATGGGGTAACTGGGAACATCTTCACATCTTTGATTAGCATATAAACATAGTTGTAGCTCATTATATGTAGACAGACACACACAAGTTATAATTTTCCAATACTGAAAATATATCTCTGATAGGTACTTCCCTCTACTCACAAGATTAACTATTCTCATCCAGTGCTGCCCTCTATATGCAAACGTTTTCTTTACATGTGCCACAAGCCTTCTGCTCCCCCTAATGGAATCAAATGATTACAATATGTCTTTCATGCAAATCATTATGTGTCACTTCTCCACCAATAGTAGCATGACATACTTGACACATGTGGCTCCCTCTATATGCCTCTACCAAACTATCACTTCGGAGTTTGGCAGAAGATGTAAGCACCAGAGGAAAGTGGGGAAGAAAGGTGGGAAGTGTAGGTAGAAGGAAGTACCTATTGGAAATACATTTTCAGTATAGAAAAATTATAACTTCAGATATGGTACCTCCCTCCACTCACAAGATTAGCTATAATTCCACATTGATTAGGTGGAGGTACCAGTGTGAGGGAATAACAGAAGTACACCCCCCCCCCCCCAACAGCATCCAAAGAATACACCTGGAAAAGGGAGAGTCAGATCTGAAGATCTGATCAGGGGAGCCGCACCACTTCTGAACCAGGTATACACTTCGCCCATCCGTGAAGTATGTAGGAGATAAGAGCGGAAAAGAGAGGAGCACATCCAAGTCGGAGAGAACTAAGGCAGGATAGTGATCCTAACCATGAAATATATATGGAACTTAATCCCATAAAGTATGAAAGTTGGTAGATCAATGGATGTGCCCCTAGGTGTAGGATGAGGATCATACCATCTTCATCTGAAGTTCAAGAGACCAGAGGGAATCTAGAACTACTCCAACTTCAAAGATGACACATGTTAGCTTTGATATATCAATCCAGGGACCTGACATTTGGTATGGAAAAGATATCTATTAAATATAAATCAACTCCCCCAACAGCGAAATAAACTGGAACCATCCAAAAGCAATAACATCCTCGGAATAAGATACACAAGGAATAGCAAAAAGAACAGAACTGGAACAATTCCCCTTACCTCCACTGTGACCCACAACACAGGAGTATAATCAAGGGAGGATATTAGACAACTATAAACATGTGTGAGAACTTATGTTGATTGGTTCTACTCTTTATCCAAAACCCAGCTAGGGGTTACTGACATTCATGTGGGGGTAGGATGAGGCTCCCAATCAAAGGGGTGAACTGCAATTTGATGCCTCACTCCTTAGTGAGTGTATAACACATAGTGGAGGATATCACGTCATCTACACCTACAGAACACCACTGCCCTACTCTCCACTGAACGGTTATAGCCATCTTTGTGTGGAACCCATTCAGGAAGGTGCCTCCACAGTCGACCACCCAAGCAGCTTGGAACTGGAAAGTGGTAAGGACTCCCACACTACACTAGAAGAAAGGGGGTGAGAACGTGTTGGAGAGTCCAGAGGAACGTCATCACCTGAGACAGTGCAATGGGTGACCACTACTTTGAAAAGCAGACCATACCAATTTATTCAATACAATGCATGGCAGGGATGGGCAGCTATCACCTTCTGCTTTACCCAAGCAGTCAATGGCTGGTACAGACAAGAACAAGCAAGTTTATGAAGCAATTATATCTTGAAGTTATTCACCTACAAGCAATCTTGTAGAACACCCCATCTCAATGGAGAACATTGCGAATCCATGGAAGTTAAAGCACGAGTCAACATGGCTGTACAGTGTGGATTTCTGATTGAGATATACCTTGTCAGAGTGAGATCCTTATAAAGAATAAATGAAGCAAGGGCCCCTGAAATGAAAAGAATGTATGAATATAGACTTACCCAGTCAAAGTCACACAGAAGTGTGAAGAATGGTCACAGGTGGAAGACAAAAACCTTATGAAGAAGAAACCACGATATGGTGTAAATAATGGGAGACAAATGTATTAGGTGTAATCCACATGCCCAATGGTAGGATTTCCTCCAATGGCTGATGAAGACGAGATGTGAAGGAAAGGTGAGGTGTTGAATCTGGTGAGAAGACACCTTGAACAAATTCCATTGGGACAAGGAGGAGTAAGCCCTATACCCTTCATTGTTATATTGCTCGCAGGGCTTCCTTCCATGGTACCCATTCCAAACTCTTTATCCCTTGGCAGTCTTCCTGTGTTCATAATCTATCCCCTTCTATCCTCACCAATTGGGTTCGATGTTTGATTCAATTACTATACATAGAAGTTTATCTTGATCAGGATGAGGGTAGAGATGAGAAATACAAGGAAAAGAAAGAGGCAAAAGGAGTAATTACCCTCCTTAGCCACCAAGGTTTTTGGGAGGAAGGAACGATCAGGATAAAGGAGAAGATAGGTGTGGTGGTGAAGTGTACATGAAACATCAATGGCAAACAACATAGACCTTTGACATCCACAGGCTAAGAAGAGATGAAATATGTTTTAAGGGAATGGTGAAACATGGAGCACGAAGAAATAGGTTCAAATGGAGGTAAAGTGAGGGAATGGAGGACCACATTAATATCCCAGTTTGGAAGACTATGTTGTCTGGGTGGGACAATGAATCTGGAAGGAACAGGGGAAGCACAAATTTGTCAGTATTGGGAAAAATGAAAAGTATGAGATAAGGCAGCCCGATAATCCGAGATCAAATACCCTCGGTCGAAAAGCCATGTCAGAAACTCAGCCACAGGAGCCACAGCAGGTTGGTCAGCATGGAATCCTAGAGTAGAATACCAACTGTGGAACACTTTCCATTTGCACTGATATACTTCCATTAAAGAGGGTCATATAGAACCAGTGACCAAGGTTGATGAAGAGAGAAGGAGATAAGGGAAACAGTATTGGAGGAAAAGTTGGAGTTGGTGTAATCATGTAAACCATGGTTGAGCCGTCCAATAGGAAGGGATCAGAGGACTCGACATGGAGTAATATGGATGAGAGAGAACACCTGATGAAGTAATCGGATAGGAGGATAAACAAAAAGGAATTTGTGGGACCTAAAGATCATTCTGTCGGATAAAGTTGGTTGAGGCGGGAAAGATGATCTGCTATGAGATTGAAACCACCTGGAACGTGATATGCAATGAGATGAATGTGGTGAATGTGGGCCCAATATAGGAGATCCAATGTACAAAAACAAAGATCTTTACCAAGTGCCCCCTTGGTGATTAATATGTGCTGCCACCATAGAACTGTTAGAATGAATTTTCACCAAATAATGTCTGGCAAGAGGAAGGAAGTGATTCAAAGCCCAACAGATCGTGAGAAGCTCGAGGACGTTGATATGCAAAGTCTGCTCATCGACAGAATAAAGACCTGAAGCTCCTTGGTGATTGACCCATGCACCCTAGCCCTAGAGGGATGCATCCGTGAACAGATGCGATTCCGAATGAGGAGGAGGAAGTGGGATGCCCACCGATGTATGGGTCTTGTCCAACCACCAAAGCAGGTCATCCAACAGAGTATGAGGAAGGGTAACGAGAGGTTCCAAGGGATCCCAAGCAAAGTTCCATTGATCATGAAGACCAAGGAGGACCATTGACATGATTGAAGACAACATCCCCAAAAGTGATTGAACTTCGAAAGCTGAAAAGGCGTAGCAAACTAACAATTCCATAGAATGAAGTCGTAGAGGAGAAGGTTGGGCCAGACTGAGAGAAGTGTCAAAAAGGAAACCTATATGGACAAAATATTGGGTAGGACAGAGGAAGGACGTCTTCAATGTGATTATTCAGCCCACCTAAGCAGCCACATGAAGAAGCTGACAAGTATGGCTGGCTAACTCCCATTTCAGAAACAACCAAATGAAGCCAGTCGTCCATTTAATGGTGGAATCGCAGCCCCAGAGCATGAAGATGGTGAGCAAAAGCTCCGACCATCCATCAGAAAATATAAGTGGTGGAAGCAAGCCTGAAGGATAAGGCATGAAATTGATAAATCACCCCGTGATGGACGAACCAAAGATACAGACGAGACCATGTTGAGACAGGGTTGTGTAGATAAGCATTGGTGACGTCTATCTTGGTCATCCATATGGCCAGAGAAAACATCCATTGTAGAGTGAGAAATCAGTCAATGGTAAAACAGGGCAGTTGAACAAATCGATTGAGGTGGGACAAATCGATGACAGGCCTCCAGTCCCCAGTTTTCTTGGAAACATCAAAAAGTCAGTAATACTAACCTGTTGAAGTAAGTAGAACAGGTTCGATAGACTGCTGAGATAGTTGGTCCTGAACCACCTTCGATAGACGTTGGCCAGTCATTGGATCCCGAGGCAGAGAGAAGGAAACAGGTATAGGAGACACTGGAGGTGGGGAAAGAAACAGGATCACAATTCCTTCTGATAAAATTTGAAGAACTTAATGATCTTTAATGAAAGGATGCCATTGATGAAGAAAATCGACAAGTCAAACTCCCATCGGATGAGAAACCACCAGGTAGTCAACGATACCATTGTCGACGTGACATCCGTCGTTAAGGAAAATGACAAGACAAGGCACTCCAAGCAGGAGGGACAGGTAAGGGTTGGGAAGGAGAAGGACGGGAAACTGTAACAGGTGCCATATTTGGTTCCGACTAAGCAAAATGGGCAACAAGAGTGGAAAAGGTAGACTGTTGTTGTACTGATATAACTCGTGACTCCAAGGACTCGAGAATTGTGTCAAATATGTAATGCTGCAAAAATGGGGCCATAAGTAAACCTTGAAAATAAGATGCTGGTAAATGGACACGAGTTAAGGTTGCATCATGTCCTAGAAAATTCCAACAAAAGAGAAAACATGTATGCAAAGCCAGAGCCAAAGACAACAAATGGGTCAACATGGAAGAAAGAAGGGAGAGGATGTCACCAGAAAACCTCACAGGATTTATGTGGAGAGCTTCAGAGAGGAGATGGATGACAGAGAGATACCATAAAAGACTTGTGATGGTAAGACGAAGGCGGGAAAATTGAGCATGGGTCAGGCTAAGAGGAGATTCAGGGACTGCCTCGCAAACAGGAAAAAAGAAACCTAACAATTGTTGGTCTAGAAAAAGACTGTGCACAATTTAACTAGGATTCAATTAAAGTGAAGAAACAGTCTTAATAAACTTTGAAGTAATTTAAATTAAAACCACTTTCCAAGTATAATAAAGTTGAACATGAAACTTAAAACAAACAAAGGAACATGTCCAAGCACAAGCGCTGCCAAACAAGAAGTGATAGTTCGGAAAAGGCATATAGAGAGAGCCACATGAGTCACAGGAGTATATCAAGCTACTATTGGTGAAGAGGTGACACATGATGATTTGCACGAGAGACATGCTGGAATCATTTGATTCCAATACGGGGGAGCAGAAGGCTTGTGGCATGCATAAAGTAAAAAGTTTGCATATAGAGGGCAGCACTGGAAGAAAATAGCTAATCTTGTGAGTGGAGGGAAGCACTGTCTCGGAAGTACAATTTCACAAGAACAGCTGCAAATTTATGAAGTAATCTCTGGTTATCATAACACTATTGCATCAATTAATGATATATTTCTGTCAAATGATTTACCCAAGTATTATCTTTTCCAAGTTACCTAATGTGTCCACCTGATTTTTCTCTTTTTCATGCACCATGTTTCAAAAATATCTACTTCATTACTGGATGGTTTTATACTTTATACAGCTTCATTAATACTATTTATTTTCATGACATCAACACACACATTCTCTCAGCTGTTCTCCTGAGTTTTGAGATTGGCAACAAGTCATTCAGGTGCTAAGTATCAAAAACAGATACTGAGGTAGAAGCTTAATTACAATTGCTCACATTCTATGACACTATTTACAGAAACATGTCTGCTTTGCTTTACTACTGTAGCATAGTAACATCATCAGGATTCTACTAAATGAAGCTTGGTGGTTCATAAGACATTCTGCTAATCTTTGACTCATACGTCACTCTTAATTAGCCTCTGTGTCAATGTGGTGCAATGTCAAAATCTGTTTAATTCTGTATCATGCATTAACTAATTAACTTCTTCAGTATCATTTATCACAAAAATGAAGCAACATAGATTTTAAATACAAGTCTCCAAATAAAGACTGACCTTGTGGATAAAAATCAATCAAAGTCCAGTAATTTCCATATGACTTAAGTTCTTACTAAATGGACTTCTGAGAAAAGTAAATGTTCACATTTATACTGTTACAAACATCATTTATCCTTACTCTTTAACATATATTTACTATAATACCTGATGAGAAATGCTTGTTAATATATTACATACATATAAAACCTACCTGTAGTCCAAATCTGTTCAGTATGATGTTGTGTGGCTTTACGGAATTCTTCAATATCATTGTTGTTGTACACATTTCTATCTTCCCAAACTTTCAAAATCTTCTTTACACCTATTTGGGTCTTTTCATCTGGGACACTTTTTAAAAATAAGAATAATAAATTTAATGAATACCACACCATACAACGAGAACTAGAACAAGTTACAACCTTGCAATCTGTTACAAATATATATATATGAAAATATAAATTTTATGGATGTAAAAAATTTATTTATTTATACTGTTAACATATTGCACTTAATGTATAATATAGATTGGTAAAATAATTGGTATCTTACACTGTAAGTCTTTCATGGCTGGTTTCATAGACCAAAATTATCAACAGCTCTAGACTATTTTATCTAAATTAACAATATACAGTTCAAGATTAGTGCTAATCAGAGTTTGTGAAACTAATGATCAAAGTTTTATGTGCTCATTTTTATTTCCCTGCTGGTGTATTTTTAAGCACAGTTTGTTCTCAGAAAAAAAAACAAAAACACAGTTATCAAGAGGGAGATAATTGTATCAGCTCATTAAATTATGTTGTGTGAAATATCACAATTTGGTATACATTTTTCAATAATAAACATACGTTGAATAAGATAAAGTTGAAAATAAGTTACACATGGAATCATTTTACAAAAATAGAGGGACACACCATTAGATGAAAGATGTAATACAGAGCTGATGAGTGTAAACAGTCCAGGCACAATGCTGAATCATCTGTTTCAAGTAAATAACAAGACCAAAAACAAACAGCGATGATGTAATTTGTTTCTGGCAATGTGAGTTTTTACGTGCTATGATAATTGAAGATGTGTTGCCTGTAAGCGACACTGAACATGTGGGTTTTTGGCCATTAACGGGTTTTGTGGAATCTAAATACTGTGTGCCTGTGAAATAAATTGTAACCTCACAACTACAGAAGTGCTGTGAAGGCTGCATGAACTATCCCCAAGAAAAGTAGGTAAAAGCTAATGAAGTACCTTTTACCTGTTGGACAGCATTAAATGCTAAAAACTGTGTGATGGTCACTTGTCATTACATTGAAAACTGGAAGGTTTGATCCAATGTTCTACAAACAGACAGTGTGCCAAAATAACATACTGCAGGAAATCTTGCTAAAAATCTCTGGAGCATTGCATGAAATCTAATAATACTGTCATAATTACCAAACCTGCACTTACAACATCCCTGTTGGATCCATGCCATATGTACTGGCAGATTCTTTTACCTGGTATTCAAACTGCTATTAAATCAAACCTTTTGCAACTTGTGCTGTCAATCAAAAGTGAGGCAGCTTCAAGTGCTGTGGCTGAAATCTCTGAGCCAGTAGCAGAAAAACCTTATCAGAATTCAGTTGAAAATGAGCTTGAAAATTACTGCAGGAAGCCATGCCCTTCATTAGAGTGGAGTTTGTTGGAATGGTGGAAAGTCAATGTACAACCATTTCCAAGGCTTGAAAAACTGTGCATTCCAGAATCATCTGTGCCTGCAAAACATGTTTTCCACTGCTGTAATTACTGCAAGTTGGTTGTACACAAAACTAACACCAGAGCACTCAAACATATTAATTTTTCTGAGTAAAATCTGAATTTTTTCCAATTGGATTTCTTTTGTATTTTTGGAAGACATACGGTTTTTTTTAAAAAAAGTCATAAAAAATAAGGATCTTATGTTAAAAGTTGCTTGATTTTGTTGTTCCCGCACATCTGGTGGTGAAATTTCATCTTTGGTGAGTACAATGATTTAAATTATTAATAAAACTGAAACAAATGTATCAATATTTTTGATGTGATGAAGTTGCAATGTACCAAAAAAAAGAAGCTTGCACTTAGGGTCTGTCCGTTTTTTGTTGTTGGTTTGTTTAAGTTATGCACAAGCTACACAATGGGCTATCTGTGCTCTGCCCACCACGAGTACCAAAATCCGCATTGTAAATCCACAGACATACCGCTTGTGCAATTGGGGGCTTTTGTTGTTGATAAAAATACCAACCATGATACATAACTAAGACAGTATATAAGTGGAGTGAACTTATGTATTATTAACAATTGAATGATTAGCCAATATATTTGGAAGACTTTAAATTCACTTTTTCAAATGATATTTATACCCCTTATAAAAGTTTTTGTTAAAACCAGCACATTGTTGTTTTTATATCAGAAATATTAACAATAAAAACATCCAGATTTATTTTGATGTGGGTCAGATGAAAAAGTTGGCTTGAAGTATTCACTTACAAATTGGGTATATCTGGGCAATATAAGCAATTAATTGATATAATTAATAATCCGTAAACAGCTATTATATCAATAAGTGCCTCATAAACTAACTGAATAATCGATTAATGTCGGAAAAATAATCAACTGATTGAAATTAATGTTTCTAATTATTAGTTTGACCATTCGAACAGTCAGTTAATTAAAATTATGATTAGATTAACTGTCACAAAAATAATCAATTAATCAAAATTAGAGTTTCCTATTATTTACTGTTTTTGATTATTCCAAGTATCCAAGTAATCAAACTACTACCATTATGTTTGCTTACTGATAAGCAAAAAGTCACATAATTGGGAAGGCCTTTCGGTATGAGGGTCTCAATTTGATTCTCATTGCTACTAAATTTGTATGTCCTGTATTTGTTATTTCAAAGCTACTCAAGCCATATGCCACTGTCACTAATTTTAAACTGCTGACTAGAGAGAAGGAAACTGGTTGACAGCATCCTCAAAGTTTTAGCTATATAAATTTAAATAAAGCTTAAATTTACTGTTTCTTTACAATTTCTTATATTTCTAATTTATAATTGTGTAACTACATTTTTACTATTGTATAAACATACATGGGTCTAGGGTAGGGGAGCCAACCCCTCCACCCATTTTTTCTGAAATTAATATTATTTAATGTTATATAAACAAGAATGGATCTAAGGAAACAGGAGTGTGGGGAGAGAGTGCAAGAAGCATCCACAGCATAGACATTTGAATGATGATAGTTGCTGGCGAGGATGAAAAGTAAATCCTGAGAGAAAGATGGTAGAAAAAAGCAAGAAGACAATGGCATGAATGGGGCATGCATGAGTGTGTGGAAAACCCCACTAAGATTTCAGTCAGGAATGGGAGTTGGGTGAGGAAGTCAGAGAAGAATGAAAAAGCGGAACAGTGTGGAGAGGACAGAGGAAGAAACACACTATTGTACTGGGAAAGGCAAAATGCCATGGACAAGGCTGCCCAATAACCAGCAAAGGCAGAAAAATAGTTCACAGTATGTTGGCCAGGAGTAAAGGAGTGGCAGATGGACCAAACACAAAAGACTAGCCACTTTTGTTGATAGACAAATGCAGTGCAAAGGCGATAGGAATGTGACAAGAAGAATGTCACACAAATGGACAGTCTGGCCCAACAGGCGATACACCAGACAAATCCCACATGTGAAGATGGAGAGAAGATATCCATCTATGAAAAAAAGGGACATATGAAGGTGTAGCAAGAGAGAGACAATATTAGAAAGAGGAAGGGTGGCT
>NW_013665749.1:1016214-1030049 GCF_000517525.1 Limulus polyphemus
AGAAGAATAGAAAAAGCGGAACAGTGTGGAGAGGACAGAGGAAGAAACACACTATTGTACTGGGAAAGGCAAAATGCCATGGACAAGGCTGCCCAATAACCAGCAAAAGGCAGAAAAATAGTTCACAGTATGTTGGCCAGGAGTAAAGGAGTGGCAGATGGACTAAACACAAAAGACAAGCCACTTTTGTTGATCAAGATTCATCAAAAGGGGCACAAACAGGAATATGTCCAACAATTAGCTCAAACTTCGAGCATGTTGTCATGGATTAAACGCTTGTCCTGAGTTCAAATGCCAGAAATCATGCCCTTATCCAGAGATGTCTCTCAATTAGAGATGAAAGTATCGATGTAGAGATAAGTCTAGTGTGGGAGTTGATAAGAGAGTGCTGGAAGTAATATGGGCACAGCCCAGTCACCATGACAATTCCTCAAGAAAAGGAGAAGTTCATAAACAAGGACAATGATACACAAGAAAGAAACTCTTGGATTGACTAGGTTCATTGGAGGAGAGGCATGTGTGCATGCTCCAAAATATTGAGGGGTTCCAAGGAAACCAGAGTTCCCAAAAGTGAAAGAACCTCTCACACAGGAAGAGAATAAGAAGCACAAATCCTGATGACCAGGTACTCCACAACTCACAGGCAGAGTAGAAGGCTGAACTCAGCTAAGACAAGAGATGAAGAAAACTCCCAGAAGTACCAAATATTGAGTGAGTGTGAAAAAGAACTTAGTTCTCATGACAAGCCCCTCAACTGAGTAGCCTCCTGTAAAAGAAGGGAGTGTGAAAAGAAGATACTACCTGAGAATGGACCAATAGAAGTCAATTGTCCAAGAAAAGGAATGACAGTCCCAGGCCATGAAGATGATGAGCAAATGTCCTAATGATATAAATGAGTACAAAAAGGACTGAAATTATGTTGAAGGGAACAGCAGAGAATTTGAAGATGCAAATCTGATAAATGGGATAAAGAATACATATGGAAGATATGTCAATAGGGATGTGTAGAAAGGCATCCGACACAATGACCATGGCCGGCAGGGTGAAAAAGGCCATAGACGGGGCCTGAAGGAGGAGAAAGGGAAATGGGAAGAGAAGCAAAGAATGAGACCAAAAATGAAAAATGACTATCAGCAGGAAAAGAAGAAGAGATAGGTACCCAAAAGGTTAGACATGACATGATAGTTACTGACAATGAACCAGATTTCTGGTAGAGGGAAGACAAGAAAAAAGAAGAAGGCCTGAAGGTTAGGGGTAGACTGATCCAGATGAGGAACAGGAATAAAGGGCAAGGTTGAGAAAGAATAAAAAAACCTGGGAAGATAAGGAGAACTGAAGTCATATAATACCAATCCAGGTTTCAACCAAAAATATCTTTATTTTATATATAAAATTTTATTTTTTTAAATTGTAAATTTTCATTTTAGCAAGCTCCGCTTGAAGGAAAGCAACTTGCTGGCAGCATTCACCATCAACAATTTATTTTTTGTTATTGTTGTTGAACTTCTAACTAAAAGGAAGGCAAATTCTATGGCATCACCCACTGCCAATGTTTTTTTTCTAGTTGCTTGTATGTCCATTGTTGGAGGAACACTGTACTAATCAATTAATGAGGCCATTAATTTATCGATTAGCAAGTACCACTACTCGCCCAATTCTATTAGTGTTTGTGAATATCCTGAATATTTCTCAGCATAATATGGCACTCACAGTCCCTTAGGAGGAAAATCATAATAGTTTTCGACATAAGTAGTGATAATTTATCTTTGTAACTTGAATAAAAGTGTAGTTTTGTCTATTTTTACCAAATCACTGTTTCTCAACTTCAGTTATTATGGTTTGACATAACTTTCTATATTTCAGCTTCAAGAAGTCATAGGCTACTGATCTAAACATGTCATAAAATCTCTTTTTAATTTTCTTTTAAACAGTAAAAGCAAATAAATCTTCCAGTTCAGCAGATATACGCATAGAGTTTGGAACAGAGTAATAAAAACTAAGCTTGGTGGTATGTTGCTAGAAGAAAAATTGTTTGTGAACTATGTCTGCCATAATTATTACGACCCAATTCTTTTTGTTAAAGCTTGGTTTATCATTTTACAAGATAAATAATAGATTGGGAATTTAAAAACCTGCAAATAGGGATCTTAAAAAAGTAAGGAAACAAGGCTGGAGATATTGTAGACATTATTTACTCAAACTACAAACTCCTAATTTGGCTCCATGCTGTTACCTAGAATTACATTTGGTACTCACAATATGGACTTGTAGTTTGAATAAATAAAGTCTACAGTATCTTCAGTGTTGTTTCCTTACTTTTTTTTTATGATCCCTATTTGCAGGTTTTTAAGTTCCCAATTTTTTATTTATCATGTTTGCTAGCTATTTTTTATGCTGAACTATGGGAAAAGGATTATTTGATATAGCTAGTAGCCAATTGATATAGTTCATGCTGATTTACTGTAGCTATTGACTATTTGATTGTATTAGTAGATTTAAAATGTAAAGCTGCAGCTGGAGATTGTCATGGAAATTTGTTTGAGAATATAGTAAGAACTTAGAGTCTCTGTATAACTAAATTATTTATATATAATGCATAGCAATGGGAAAATATATGCCTAAACTAAGACAAAACCTCCACTAAGCATGTATAAAATTTTACCAGTAAAAAAGCAGCCTTTCAAATAAGACAATTATATCTAAAACATCACTTTAAATAAAACATCATGTCTTTTAAAGTAATTATTCTAAGAACATGTGTAATAAAATTTTAATATCATGTGTATTGATTTTTTCTATTCCTTCACTTCATACATAATATAGTGGATGGCTCCCTAAAGACACAGACTGTATAGTGTACAAAGCATTGAGCATCTAGAAATTACAGTAATCTAATGTTTATCTATTATTGGCTGGTAATTCCTGTATCACCCTGTATTAAAGCTTTTCAAAGGAACACCAGATGTTTGTAAGAAAGCTAGCTTCAAGGGGTAATGATAATATTGTTTACACTAGAATTATGATGTTTTTCAGTTTATGTAAAGTGTAGAAGAAACAAATCAACTTTTCAATACCCCTATGACCTTCACAGAACCTTATTTAAAAAAGGGTTGGGGTGCAATATACCAAGCCATTTTTGTTGTAAACTGGCAAGAGAATAACAATAATAAGAATTACAAATGGGCCATTTTGAGGGGATTTTCTTTTCTTTGCAAGTCTAACAATGAGTGCTTTTTTGTGTATTTTTATATGTGTACAGCCTTATTAGTCAATAGTAAAAGTTTTAAAATGTTGCTTGAACTGAGTCTTTCCTGTTTAAGCTGCTTTTGCCCAAATGTTCAATTAGGGTTTTGTGCAATTCCATGTGATCCCAATTATGAACCACTATCATGGTTCATGATATTTCATTTTTACTAATGATGTTGAAGTATGTAGAAAAAAAATTCTTTGTGAAACAAGATGGGGTAGGCTTAATTAACTCACTTTGCCCTTGACCAAATCAAGTGTCATTTCACCAACAAGGGTGTTGTGTTAGGTCCTTTTTACATTAGGCCATATCGACCTAATTAATTGCTTGAAAGTGCAAAGACCATTACCATATAGAAATGCAAACAGTATAGAAATACATATATATATGAATGAATATTAAATGTGTTTAAAAACTTATAACCCATATTAAATGAAATCTTCTGATTGACAATTTCAACAAAAGTCAGCTTGATGACAATATTTGATATGATAGTTATTTTTATTGTGCACCAGTGACCATAAACACAGTGAAACTGCATGCATTATTTTTTAATCAAAACAAAGATAATATTTACAGTTTTATACAATAAAAACTTCATGCAAAAGTTTTAAAGGTATGTTGGAAGACATAAAAGTCAGTGATTAATATCTATAACATGAATAAGTTTTTCCCCCATAAACATCACAATAAAATCTTTCTTAAATTTCAAAGTTGCAAATTCATCCATTATCACATATGAAAATATTTTACTGAAAAACTATGTAATCTGTAGAAAGTAATTTTGAAGTTTCAAACTATTTCATGCAGAATGTTTTTTGGGGTTTTTTTCACAATACAAGAGAGCAAACAGTACACCAGGTGCACCAAATCTGGGTCTCATGGATTTAAAGAAATTGGAAAGCTCAAGAAGATTGAAATGGAAAAATTGGTAGAAATATACTCCCTTTCATAGAGCTCGATCAAACATAATTTTAAGTATATCATTTTTTCCATTTTGGTTACGTGAAGCACAGTAAATTTCTACAAAACTTGTCTTCCATAATAAAAAGTCTGTTTAAATTTGATGACAAGGAGCTTGCTTTTTAGAAATTAAGAGTTTGGAGACACCATGAGAGGATAATGAAGAAAACTTTATTCTATATTTAGGACGTTTTGACAAGATTATGTCATCCTCGGGTACAAGTAGTTTACAGACACACATGAATATATGTATATATATATATATATATTCAGTATGGAAGAACGAGGTAACATGACCACAGACTGCTTCACAGCCTAGTAGTTATCTTGGTAACCAAGTGTGTTGGTTTAGAGTAGGGCTGCTTTGTTCAATTGAGATAACTTCCTTTATTCTGTATTTACTGATGTTTGGTTTAAAATCACTGTATTTTGTATATATATATATACTGAGGTTGCAATTCTGGTAAACATGAGAAGATTTTTTATTATGTTTGGTGAATATGGTTTCCAATTTTCTTCCAGTTTCAACAATGTAGAATTCTGGATAGTTAGTGCACATTATTTTATAAATGACATTGGTATTGTGTTTGATTCTATGTAATTTTTATTTGATAATAATTTTAGCTTAAGTGTGGATTTTTGGGTGAATTTGAAGTCAACAGGAATTTTATGTTTAATGGTAAGTTTTCGCCAAGTGTTGATTAGTTTTGAACTGATGTCAGGGATAAATGGTAAACTGCATCATAATGTTGTGTTGTTTTTTGGTGTATTAGAGTCTTTGTTTTGTTTGTTTGTTAAGCACAAAGCTGCACAATGGGCTATCTGTGCTCTGCCCACCACAGGTATCAAAACCCAGTTTATAACGTTGTAAATCCGCAGACATACCACTGGGGGGCATATTAATGTCAATTTTGTTTGTAAGTTGAGTTTGAGGTTTTTGTTCTGGTGGTTGTGTGTAAATTTTTAGACAATGGTTAGTGGAAACTTGTTGTGTAAATGAAAGAATGCTTTTCTACAGTTGATTTCTTCATCTATGTAGTCAGTTGAGCAAAGTCTTGAAGCTGTGTCTATAAGGTTTTTTAGTATAATGATTTTTATTTGGATTCATGGATGGAATTAAAGGGGATGTAGAGGTCTGGGTGAGTGATTTTTAGTGAATTTTGGTTTTGAACTGTGTGTCAGATCTAACAATGTACAGGTTAAGATAGCTGTTTGTTATTTTCATCTTCAACAGTGAATTTAATATTAGAGTAAATGGAGTTTATGTGTTCAAAAACTTGTGTATGTGTTCATCAGAAGTGAAACCAGCAAAAGTGTTGACATATTTGTACCAGTATAGGAGAGGATAAAGTGCAGATTGTATGGCTTGTGTTTTAATCTGGGTCACAAATATGTTGGCAAGAACAGGTGAAACAGGGTTACCCATGCTTAAGCCATCTATTTGAAGAAAGTTTTTGTTGTAGTGAATTCTAAGATGGAATATGATATGAATTAAAGAACTGGGGTCATTACAGTAGAGGTCAAGTGCAATATTCTTTGAAAGGAACTTTGGTGAAAAGTGACACAATGTGAAAGCTAGCCTTTAAGAGTTTAGTTGGTTTAATGTGTTTCTGAAGTAAAAACATCTTTAAAAAAAGGAACCTGCAGAAGTTATGTAAGGTGTGAGGGCCCATGCTATGTATTTCCAAAGATTATAGTTCAATGAGTCGTAAGTGGATATTATAGGTCTTATGGGGCAGTCTTGTTTGTGTGGTTTGGGAATGCCATAGAGTTACAGTGTGCATGAGTCAGTTTTCCTAAGATAAAAATAAAGATCTGTAGTAATTAAGTTGTCTTTCTTCATTTGTGACAGGGTCTTCTTCAGTTGTTTTTCATGTATGTTTGTTGGGTTGTTTAGAATGGGTTTAAATTTCTTATTGTCTAAAAGGATGTTGTTCGTGTTGTCAATGTATTCTGTATTGTTCATGATTACAGTAGAGCTGGCTTTGTCAGCTTTTAAAAATTTAATGTTGGTGTCAATTTTCAAATTGTACATGCATTTTATCTCATTGCTTGTGAGATTGGTCTTCAGTTTAGGGGTTTGGTTAACTACATTATTGGTTTGAAAAAGTTGTTTGAGATACAGTTTTTGGGAACTTCAGGAAACCACATTTTGTTATAATTACCTATCACAAAAGTCTGGTGGTCTGAGTTTTGGATTTCTTCTTCTTGTTGGTTGCTGTATAAGATGAAAGTAGCCTTTTGTTCTTTTATGTAGTGAATCACTAGTCATCTGGTTAAATCTTCTAGGCAGGGAACTGTCTTGTGCCTGATGATGAAGTTTAGGCCTTTGCTCAGAAGTTTTGGTTCAGTGTTCGATCTGATCTGTCGATAACAAGAATATATTGTGCTTTGTTGTTGTATCCCCTTTCATGTTGTAGTAATTTTATCTACAACTACTTGTAAAGGATGACAACTACTGAGGATGATATAATCTTGTTGAAACATTGTACAGTACACCACCGATTTTCCGGCAAATGATGGTCCAGCACCTCCTTTAATCCAGACAGAATTACAAGAGTGCACTTGAAATTCATGCGACCACCAGAATAGTTCACTGGGCAGTCACAGGTAGCACTGCATGTGGTGCACGCTCTTTCGGGATGGGCTACTTACATTTTAAGTACGTACATCACTCTCGTGAAAATTTTCTTATAAATATTAAACTAGTGGATCAAATTGCTCGAATTTTTTTATGAATGTTGCCAAGAATATGTAGTTTAACATATTAGTAGTAATCCTGACAGCCCTCAACTTCCAGACCTTTGTGATTAGTTCTACAATTCTAGTAAAATTCTAAAATTTGCCACTTTGGAAGCGGTACTACTGCAACATTCTTTGTAAGTACAGTAATTGATAAAACTTTTTCATTTATACTGTACTAATAAACCTGTATCATTTATACCTGTACTAATGTATTTCATTAATCATTTAATTCACATTTAATATTTGTTTTATTTAAGTTTATAGCAGTCCATGGTGCTTTAGAGACACATGAGGGGTATAATTAGTAGGTCAGAGGTGTATTGTTGAACTATTATTACGTGACCTCTGTTGGTCTAGCAAAACGGATAATCCTGCAAGGCTCTGGAAGCAAGGATGCCAGAAAATCGGTGGTGTACCTGTACATTTATAATAAAGTTTCCTTCATTACCCAGTCAAGTCATCTACAAACTTTTAGAAAGCCTGTTTCTATTAGCAACATAACTAAGTTATATGTACATATTTATATCACGGTCAACAATCTGAACAGTCAGTCTGAGGCTTTGGATGGTTGTTTTAGTCAGTAAAAAGATGATTTGAATGTCCATAAAGTATTCTACATATACTACCTTATCCTCTATTTCTTTTATATAAAATTCAGAACTTCTATTCTCCACATAAAAGTTGTAAACCTTAGTAATTCTCAAAATACTGATATTATTTTTTAGTTGTGATGAAATACATGTTGATAAAACTAGAGTATTCCCTATTAAGTTCTTAGTTTGTTGTATACCAGTATCACTAACAAAATTCAACTATTTGTAGTTTATTTCACATTTGGCTACTGAAATATGGAGAAATATACAATAATCTGAAATGATTAAGAGCCAAATAAGTCAAAGATTACTCACTCTGTCACATTATGAAAAGCTTTGCAAAGAACAGACAAAAATTCCCTTGAAAATTCTGGTCCCTTCTTCTTGCTGTTTTGAATCACATCGTTAGCTAAGTACATCATTGTCAGCTTTCGACTTGGTTTTGCTATTAAAAAAAAAGTATTTCTGTTAACAAAAAACACAAAGTTGAATTTTAAGATGTACAACTGTAGTGGTCTGGTTTACAATTTGAACTAAATATTTTTATCTGCATAAGATAATGTTTTTAGAATAAAATTAGTATTCTTTATTGTCAAGTCACACTTGTACACTATCTTATTTTCATTATGTTATATAAAATTTTGTTTTACAGATAATAAAATCAGATATATCTAAACTGTTAATGATCTTTACATTTAAACAAGAGGTGCAGTATATTATGCTGGCTTATTTTCTGGGGCATATGGAACTGCATGGAACTTAGCAAGAAAAATCTTTGCTTTTATTTCAAAATTTTATATCGTTTAATATCATATAATGATTATTCTCTTAACAGTGTCTGTTAATTTTCTGTGCAAGGTTGATTTTGTTTTATATTGTAATCTTAATACAATTGATATGTAACAAAATAATAAACTTTTTGGGAAAAGAAAGGTATTCCTTTAAAAAAATGAATGATTCTTAGGAATGACACATCTCAAAAGTATATGCAAAAAATATAAACACAATATACAGAAGCTAAACCAATTAACTTTGTGATTTCTAATAAGATTTTGCTATTATATAGATCACTCTTACGAAAATATTCCTGGAAAAGGACCCTTTAGTTTAGGTGGGAAATAATTCAAAGCAGATTTGTTTTCAAATTGCAAAAATACATTCATATAAGACTAAAAATTATAACACTATATTACTTATCAAACAAAAAATATAAAAAAATGGTATTTAAAAGAAAGTTTATATTCAAAATTAAATTTTAATTTTTAATACTTAATTTATAGCAAAATATGTAACCAGGAAAATCTGTCAAGTTACACCATGAAATCTGAACTGTTCACGGGTACCATTAACATTTAAGGTGCAATTTATTAAACAAGTAACAAAAACAAGCTTTGCTTGATGCATAAAAAACGTTAAGAAAATTGTACAAACAGCTAACAAAATTAGAATAGTACTTGTGAAAAAAATACGGCTGTGTTGAAAGGTTCGAACTTTTGAGGGTTCATTAACTAGCCAAAGAGTTGAGGATAGATCTTTAGAATCACACTGGTGCACTTTTGTCAACATTATCAGTGTTGGTTTATATTTTATGTTTCATACTTATTCTGTTGTAACATTTCTTTAGCATCTTGTGCACTAAGTATTCAGTACATTTTACTAAAGCAGTAAGCTGCTAAATGTATTCCATCCCTGCCCCTTTGTGCTCCACCATAATGAATTGCTGCAGAGCATGGAAAAAAAACTGGTGCATATAACATTTTGGTGGTGTGTGTGTGTTTTGCTTTTAATGCAACAATTTTTGTTTAAGTAATAGGCATTATACAACTCAAAAGGTCAAAAATTTACAAACGAGTTGCATTTAATGTGTGATAACAATTCAGACATTGTTAAATGATTTCTGTGACGAAAAGGAAAAAAAAAATTGCTATTGATTTAATACTGCCTGATGAATCATCAAATGTTTACTCCCCACAACAAGGCATATGTTTAATCAACAATGTCATTAGAAAATGTGACTGATAATAATACTTCCTCTTTTAACTTTTTGGTATAGTTGAAGGTCTATGTTTATTTTCTTATCAAACTGTTAGTGTTATTCTGTCCCTTTGCAGTTTATTAGATACATTCAATTAATCAAAATTTTCTGTTATAAAGACTAACTGTTAAACTGCTTGGAATGGTGACTGCTAAATAAAAGTTTGTTTTGCTTAAGTCAGATACAACTCTTTTAAATGGTTGCAACAGGGTACTCTTTCAACACAAGCTTACTGTAAGTAGCTATACGATCATTGCACATATATATATAATGCATTTTAAACTACATGTGTACATTTTATTTATTTCATATGGATTGTGTGTAAAATAAAGGGTTTTTAATTAATTATAAACTAGTAGCTATGGTTACATCATCAGTAAATTATGCAAATAAGAACTATCGAAGGTTCGAACCTTTGTTTGATAATGTGTTCCAAACCTTCAAAAGTCAAAATCTACTCTTCACTATAGCACTAGAAAAAGTAAACATCCAAATGTCAACAAAAGTTCAAATACTTGTTTCAAATTAAAAACAGTCTACACGCCATAGCTTAGTTGTCATGTCATTATTCACTTGTATACAACCCGATTTGTACATTTATTTACAGGATACAGCAAATACCATGTTTCCTTGTACAAAATTGTATTTTTTTTCATCATTATATATTAAGAGATTAGCATAAAAATAATGTGACAATAATACACACACATATATACTTATGTAAAAATGAACAAACTTCATATAATTTGGAATAGACAACTCAACCCTAGCTCTTCCAAGCTCCAGAAAAAGTAAGTCTATAAACTTAGGCCTCTTTTCTAAACTCAAATTTCTTAAACCATTTATCATTCTCAATACAGCACCTGCAATCTATTTTTCATTCATTTCAGCATGTTGATATCCTTCTTATAGGAGAAATTAAAACTTCACACAGTAATGAAAGTGAGACCAGTCTCATTCATACATCATAACATTATTACCTTTAAAATCTCTTACAGATGTATAAAATAACTTAGAACTTTTTGTTTCTATCACTGCAGCTAAACTATGGCTGCCAACTTTTAATAAGTTATTTGAGTGAGACTTTAAAAAAGTAAAATTTTAAAGTGCAGTAAAGTGTTGCAAGTGACTAAGGCTGTCACAAGTTTCAGTGAGGGGAGGTCTGTAAACACGCTTCCCACCTCTGAAAATTCTTTATTCAATAAAGCAAAATAGTGCAATCTGGTGTATGTCCTGAATCAATGTGATGCCAAAACATAAAATTTTTCTTTTTACTTATGCATATGAGCATGAGAATAAGTCCAGATGCTTGAAGTCTGACATCTAGGAACTTCACCCTCAAACAATGCAATATCTGCATAGCAACTGAGGCGAAGGGGCAAACAAATTGTGCAACAAAGGGGAAATTTTATTCATTCTGTACACTTGCCTGCTGTCTAGACCCGTATTCATAATGATTATTTGTGTTTGTGAAGAACTTTTGTTGTTCCAAACCTGCAAATATGGTATAGAGTTATGTATTGAATTGCATCAATGAGTTGAAAAGACCTGAACTTTCCTTTTATTTGATACCTAGTTCTTCAGTTTGCCTTAACAGTAAAGAATAGTCTTAAGACAATTTGTTGATAATTGTTTTAAAATCTAGTTTCAACCTGGTAGTTTACTATTTAGTGCATGTTTTCCCACAAAAACAAGCTACTGAAAAGAAGAGAAGAACGTTGTGGCTGAAAGCTATCAAGTGCAGAACACAGGAAGCAACAGCAAAGCTGTGGGAGCCAAAATCTGACTATAACTATGTGTGTTCAACTCATTTTATATCATGTAAATGTTGTCTTCCAATTGTTTTTTAACACAAGGTAATTTTACACATCTGGGTACTGCACACTGGGTCATTCTGTTGGGTTGTTGTTCTACGAGTAGGCAGGGTGCTGGTAGGGACAAGAATGAAGCCCAATTAATTGCAACTATACTCGATATATCACTAATGCCTTGGCAAAAAACTTCTCCATGTATTGATAAGAAATACATTACAATTGATAATTTGATTCTCAAACAATATTATATGAATGATAATTGAAGATTTTGCATAGCAGCTTCAGCTATATAAATTGCATATACGCAGCTGTACACGCTTCACTATTGTTTGCCACTTTGTCAAGATCGCTATCACATTACCAGGCAAAATCACATGACTGTAGCATCATGCCTAACTCAAGAATGCAATAGTAAAACTATGGGCCAGTAAAGCCATGGCTTTAAATTTTGTTTTACATGTAAATTATATTTTTAGCAATCAAATTAGGTAAATATAACAAAAGAAAACTATTCACAACTATACATATATTTATATAATGATTTAAGCTTGAAGAAGACTTCAACGACTTTATTCTTCAACAACACAAATATCAATGACACAAACTACAATATCAAAAACCCTCAAACATAATTGTACAAACTTACTAATTTAATACGTCTCTATCTTATAACATAAGTTGACATACCTTATGTACATATATAAATATAATAAACTTAGAAATTAAGTCTAACTTAGTGACTAATGTAACTTCTAAGTTACGCAACGTCACTAATTCGATTTTTCACTATACCTAGTGATACTGATAGTATTACTATTAGTACTAGTAATTTATTAATATTAGTACTACTTAAGTCCTATTATTACTAATACTAGTAATATTAATAACATTAGTATTACGATTAGCATCAAATGCTAAACTTGAGAAACAAATAGTACGCTTCTAAGTTACTGAACACGTCACGAAGGCTGAAGTATTACTAGTACTAGTCTATAGTCATTAGTATAGTAGAAACTTAGAAAGGGCAACTTCAAATGCTACCTTTTAAAAGCTCACGATACCAAACTTGAACAATAGTTTTATGGTGCTTTCTATGATGAATTAACCACAGAGACAACGTTTGAATACTCTGTTGAGAACAATTCAACTCAGCAAGTTTTTTCTCTAAAGCAGCATCAGTAAATCCCGACATTTTTCACTATTTTACAATTTTAAGGCTTAAGGTAATGGCTTCTTGCACTCTGAATGCAAATAATTATAGGGGGAGATACAAATTTAGAAAGCAACAAAAAGCTGACAAAAAATAATAATTAGTGCGATTTATTAAGTTAGTACTGAAACAACGTTTGATAAGTCCATACTTCTTTAATATAGAATTAAAAGAAAAGTTGGTAAAACAAGAAATTATGACATTTAAAAGAATGTATGAGAAAAGGTTGGCTGAAAGTGTAAAAATTAAAATAACAGTAAGGATTTCTTTAAATACATTAAGGGTAAACAAAATGTTAGGATGGGGTAGAATCCTTTAGGGATAATAAAGGAAGGCTCGTATTTGATGATTATGAGATGGCTGGGTTATTAGATTTTGCTTTTTATTCGGTTTTTACTAATGAATATTTAAGCAGAATTCCATATCTTGACCAGTTGATAGATGGAAACAAGATCGAACAAAATGACTGCATTAAGTATGAGCTGGTTGAGAAATAATTGGGACATTTAAAGGACGATAAGGCTCCTGGGCCAGACAATATTTCTCCAAGGGTTTTGTAGGAGGTTAAGGATTGAATATGTTAACCCCTTACTACTAGTTTTCATCAATTGTGGGAAAGGTTTTGAAAATTCTGATAAAAAATACTTTGCAAAGTCATTTAACAAAGTTTAGAACCTTATTGGATAGTCAACATGGTTTCAATAAGGGAAAAACTTGCCTTACAAATCTTTTGACGTTCTTTGAAAAAGTTACTGCTCATGTAGATGAGTGTAAGAGTGTATAGTTGGTGTATCTGCATTTTTAGAAAGCATTTGACGATGTGCCACACAAAAGGCTTGTGAAAATTATCTATATAGGTATGGGGAATAAGTTAACAAATTGGATAGAAGAGTGGCTGAATGAAAGAAAGCAGATAGTTGTTACAAATGGAGTTCAGTCAAACTGGATTAATGTCACAAGTGGAGTACCTCAGGGCTTAGTCTTAGGACATTTGGCTTTTATGATTTACATCAACGACATAGATGAAAGAATGTTCAATAAATTACTTACATTTGCAGATGATATTAAGGTCTTGGGTGTTAATAGTTGTGAAGAGGATGCTGCTGATTTACAAAAGGATTTAGAACATTTAGTGAGTTGGGAAAATAAATGGTAAATGGATTTTAATTATAATAAATGCAAGATAATGCATGTGGGTTATCATAATTTGAATTATAAGTATAATTTG
>NW_013665750.1:0-7160 GCF_000517525.1 Limulus polyphemus
AGTAAATACTAGAGCATTCGCCAAAGTACAGGATAGTTCTAGAAACGTGGCGTCACTGTAGTCACGTGACTCGCTGACGCAACAATATGATGGATAGGGATTATATTGCACCTGTCAATAGACAGGGTGCCACCAGTTTTTTGTAGATTTTCAACACTACTGACTGAGATGTAACCTACACTTTTATTGGTGACATGTATGCTTCACTCTAGTTGTTGATCACAATACCATTTCCTTCTTTGTCATAACACAAATTACTTTTGATTGTTTTGAAATTGAATTTATTTGTAAAGAGTACCCTCCTCCAGCTTTGGTCATCCATTGTTTAAAGTCAGATGCTCATTTAAGCCTTTGGGTTTGATTCTCTCTCTCTCTCCTAAACAGTGGTTTTTAAACAGATACATATCCAATGAAGTGAGGTCACATCATACCAATGTGTATCTTACTGTTTTGGTGGTAACATTCACACCTGTTCTTGCATATAGGTTATTGGCAATATTGCCACTGAATTTTTGTTTATCACATAAAGATCATACCATGAGTTACAACATCACTTTTGAAAAGTTCTGATTTTCTTTCTTGATTACTTCTAGCATCAACAGCATTTCACATAAGTCCTACTGAAACAATAAATTTTGCATCAATTTGTCACATAGAATAGTATTTACTATCCAACTGATTTATACACATTTTAACATGATATTTCTGTCCTGAGAGCCGTGAATATAACTCTGCACTGCTACTGGGAATAGTATGACTACCTGTACTTTTTTAGGCAATATGCTGATGTGACACTGTCTGATTATGTGGATGACAGCCATTAACATGTGATTATACTTAGGTTCATTTATACAGTAGAAGGGGAGCGTTCCCATAATTTTTACATTTTATATCCCTTTAATTCACTACTTCCACAATTATTTCTAGTACTGTAGGTATAACAGACAAATCTGTTTTAGAGACATTTAAATTCTTTTTCCATTATTATATCATTATGTAGGTTCAGAAAGTGCTGATGCCTACCATCCTCCAATTTTGAATTTTGCTTCTTCATATATTGATGTTTCATCCAATTCAACACTGGAGATCGAATGTGAAGGAAAGTATTCATTAACATGGAAACTACCAGAGAATTTGGTAAATATATTTCTTTTAACTACATATATATAAAGTTTAGTCTACTGATACATCCACTGCAATACTAAATTCCCCCTTCCTACTTTTGCTTTCAATAGAAAACTTGTTTATATTTAGTTTCTTGCAAAAAAAAAAAGTTATGTCCAGAAAAATGTGCCAGTGATATTCTTAATTTTTAATTTTGTTATAGAATATATCCTCAGTTCAGTATTCTTTTTTTTGTTTTGAACATGTCTTATTGGCTAACTGGATACAAAGAGTTTGTATTGCTGGACATCATCAATATCTGGTAAATGACCTCCACTTGGAAGTGAGGTTAAATCTCATCTTTACTGTTTTGTGTTCTAGGTTATTATGTTAATGTGTAATATAATTCTTGATTGTTGTATTTTTTTAATTATATATTTTGTTCTTATCCTTTTAACAATGTGGATACATTTTAGAAGTAAATTCCATCATTAGGTGAATAAAAAAAAAAATCACTTGCAGTTAATGCAAGGTAGTTCTTTCAAGTTGCAAGCAATTCAGCTTTTGCCATCTATTGGCTGTGGTAATTATCTGACCCATTTCTTGCCTATGCAGTAAATTCTCAACCCTACATGGATACATCATATGCTGCCAGTACATTTGACTGTTTATACATGGTACTGACCATGCAAACATCATACTGGAAAATTGTGTTGTGGCCAGGATAAATCCTTCATATTTTTATGCTAGGGCAGCTGAATACTCAATGATTGTTTGTTCACACGAATTGCATGTAAATACTACTAGCCAGTTCCACACAGTACAATGTGGTGCTTAATCTAAATGATTCATATGACAATATATCTACCTTATCATATACATAAACACCAGTGTCTGTCTGTGTGAAACATAAGTAACTTTACAAGCCAATAAATGGCACCTCAGTACTTTATTCTTAGTGTTTTTCACCATTGGTAAGTTTTTTTAGAAAATCTAATAAAAATTTATAAGCATTTTTTATGAAATGTTATACTTTTATGGGCTTTCCCTTGACTCTCTAGTTCTTTGCCTTTACCATCACACTTAATAATTTGCAGAGTCAGACATTTTACCTTTTAGGAATATTTTATCCAGAACTGGTTTTTTTCACATGGTCAACTTGATACAGCTTTATCAAGAAGCGTATTTGGACATAACCTCAAAATATATATAATAAGTCCAAATTCTAATCAAGGACGACTTGCTAGTGATGATAAAATGTACACAAAAATTGTTGTTTTTAGTAAAATACTAAAGGCTGGTGATCCTCAACTATCCAACGAATCAATAACATTCTAAGCTAATTCAAGTTCTAAATTTTCAAAACTTAAAGAAATAATTAAATCAAGCAAATTGTCAAATGGGCAAAAAAGACTTTGGTTGTATTGAGGTATAACATGCTGGCCCAACCATTTTATTTTGATACTTGTTTGCTAACCCTGATGAGTGATAAAATTATCTCAAATTTAGAAATGCTTCCTACCTCACTGTGCCACTAAGAGCTATTACTTCACACGCATCTGCCATGGAATTTCCTGCACATGCCTTGCAGAAACTGCCATTCCAATACGTGTATATGTGTATCGTGCCAACCTATGATGTATTTGTCAGAATGCTGTAACTCTCCACCAGTAGAAGTTGCCACGACCTCAATATGTGTTAATACCCATGACCATTAGCACATGATCATAGGTGCATTCTTTCCTTGGCATGTGTTTTTTCCTGTGCTTTTTGAGTTTATTGTCAGTTCAATCGACTGACTTTCTTTTTAGTGCTACATTGCTTTTGTCCTTGTAGCACTTTTTTTCCATCCACCTGATTACAACTTCTTTTTCTCTACTCATCAGATTTCTACTTTAGGCTTTTTTCAGTAACATATGACACACAAAATACTTACACAAAAACATCCCAAAGCTCATATAGTCCTTTTCAGGTATTTTCTCAAACTAACTCAATGGCGACAGGAGGCACTATCTGTTTATTGACCTTACTTTCAGTTGTTCTCCCTTTGGCTCATTTAGTAGAGCACACTTATGCATGTGACAGGTCTCTGATTTCACTCAATGGTGAGATATTCTTGATGTCATTAATAATTTCCACAACCTTATTGGGATATGATGAACTATACTGTACCAACAAGCTCACTGATGATGTTCCTGCTTTCATGCATCAGGTATGTGGTCCCCTTCTGCTTGTTAATTCTCCAGTTCAGGTCTCCAGTCATTTTGTTTCTTTGTCTTCTGTGGAGCCTGTGTTACCCGTGGACGATTTTAGCCAGCTTTTCATTTTCACCTACAGTTTCTAGTGTTGTAAGTCTTCTGTGACACTGGGGGTCATTAAAAAGTGAACATAAATTAATAAAAACTTGTACACTCCTTCAGTGAAAAATGAAAAATAATGCAGTAATAATCTTAATTGACCTAGATCATCATGGCTCCAACTATAAATTAAAATTGTAATTAAAAAAGACAGGATATTTTTCCTATAGGTGCCCTCTGTCATTTTTCAGTTAATCATTATTTAGAAAAATTTGAACCATGATAAAACATTATTTTTGTAATAAAGTATTCTAGAGTTGTTACTAATAACTTAAAGGGGTATAATTGAAAGATTCTTTTGTACGTTTGATTAAAGTAGGCCATAGACTTAAGATTGAATGCTAGTTATGGAAGTTTGTAAATCTAAATTTCATTTCGGGAATCACAGTCAATGCTAAAATTTATATATTTCTGTATAATATTTTTGAAATATAAATTCACTATAAAATGTAGATATCTGGCAGTTTATTTTACAATAATTTGGATATTAGCATTGAGATTGGGTTGTGTGTGTGTGCTTCCAAATTTATGAAAAGGAAATAAAACAAAAATTGCCATCATGCAGTAGAATATTTATTCACATAAGTGTAATTTTTTAATAGATTTCAAAAAATCCAGAGTGTGTAATGCTAGGAATGAATCTGATACTTTTATCTTAGAAACTTGATCGAAATAACTTTTATTGTTATTTCTTTTTATTAAAATTTGTCAAAGTTAAACTGAAGTAAAACATAAAATAAATTAGGTAAGTGTTTGTATATAATGTAATTAGTGATAAAACATACATCAAACTTAAAAAAAACCAATTGTAAGAATTTTCTTGATGGGCTACGTTTGGAATTTAAAAAATATACATAATTTTAGAGAAAGGAACCTACCTTTGTAGCTCAGCAAATATTTCATTATTCTTTTATTTTTGTTAACAGGATATAAGCTTGAAAGACAATAAAGAGCGTATAAACATATCCTATTCTTCTGACCCCATCAGAGGCACGAACCAATATGTTAGCACATTGGTTATTAAAGATTTGGTTTTCAGTGATACTGGAAAATATACCTGCTGTTATGCTGGTACCAGTTCAACTGGAAATGATAAGCAAAATAAGACTTCAGTGTATGTATTTGTAAATGGTAAGTGTATAATACAGACTAAATATTTTGAAAGTAGTATATTACTCATTGCATTAAATGGTAATATTATTTTACTTTTCTTAAGATACTGTAAACACAAGCTAAGATAGATTTTAATCAAGTGTCATTAATATTGACAAATGTACCTACCATGAGTCCCTAGATTAATACATTTCTTATTCATGTTCAGTAATTTTCATAGATTATAGTTATGACTTGTGAGTGTGAAGAAAAAGAAAAGTATATTTTTCCTTTAATTCATTATTTGGTAACACCATTCCTATGTTAAAAAATGGTCCATATCATCCATTCAATGCATGCATGCTATAATTTATATCATAAGTTCAATGCAGAAAGATGTATTAAGTAAATACCTAAACAACTAAAATAAAGTTATTGAATGTGTCTTAAAAATGCCATGAATTTAAAAAGGTAAACTGTATAGTTTAATGCCACCATTTCCCAACAAAATGCATTTTTCAGGTGGGGGCAAGAGCCTCCTCTTGCTGTCCCCCCTGCAGATGCCCATGACTGTAGTTGTGCCTGAGTTTTTATGAGTCAAAGTAAATTGCCATTTCAGAAATAGTAATTTAACCATTTTCTATAGTTTCATTTGTTTAAAGTTATAACCATAAGTCACAATCAAAAACAAACTATATAACTTGACATTCAAACACTAAGAGAACATTAAAATAAACTATCATTACTACTAAACACTCATGAAAATAACATTGTTTTACATTAAACTAGTTTTTGGAGGCTTTGTGTTTTTTTACTTGACAATATATTTGTACAATTTGACCAATATGTCTTGACAAAACCAATACATGGAATACCTGTGCAAGGTAAATTCAGCTCATAAATTGCAGATTTATATTTATTCAAATTTGAATTTTTGTACATTACAGATATCAGTAAGAAAGACTGTAACAAAGCTTTGCACATCAGATGCATATGTAAATATATTAATGACAACTTTTTACAAATTTTTAGCCAAACAAATTCATCCACCAGATCTCACTTTGTAAAAACCTCTATCACCAAGAAAATGAAGTACATAACTTAACATTTTGGGACAGCATGAGACCTATTGATCCATCTTGGCTGTTCCATCCTCTAAACTAAATTAGAATAATTAACAACAAACTTGACCATGTCTTATTTCTGTTTATCCCAGGCACCATTCTAGTAACCCTTCTCTGAACCCATTCCAACAATTCAATGTCTTTCCTAAGGTAAGGAGCCCAAGTTTGAACACAGTTTTCCAAATCTGGCCTAACCAGTGACCTTTACAATGAAATTATAACCTCTTTATACTGGTATTCAGTATTTCTGTAGATACAACCTAAAATCCTATTTGTCCTGCCAGTAGCAACAGCACATTGCTTGGATGGCTTTGGAGACTATTACACCAAGATACTTTTCCTTCATACACTGTGTAAGGTTATTCCCATTCAAATTATGATAACCCACATGCATTATATTGCATTTATGATAATTAAAACCCATCTGCCATTTATTTGTCCAACTCACTAAATGATCGAAATCCTTTTGTAAATCGGCAGTATCTTCTTCACAGCTAGCAACACCCAAGACCTTAATATCATCTGCAAATTTAAATAATTTATTGACTATTCCTTCATTTATATCATGGATGTAAATAAAAAAGAGCAAAGGTCCTAAGACTGAGCCCAGAGGTACTGCAGTGTGACTGAACTCCGTTAGTCACAACCCTCTGCTTTCTTCCATCCAGCCACTATTCTATCCAATTTGCTAACTTATCTCCCAAACCCTTAGAGATAATTTTTTTTTTACAAACCTTTTATGTGGCAAATTTTTAACTGCTTTCTGAAAATCTAGATACACCAAATCTACACCGTTACTCTCATCTACATAAGCAGTAACCTTTTCAAAGCATGTCAAAAGATTTGTAAAGCAAGATTTTACCTTAGTGAAATCATGTTGACTATCCAATAAAATTCTAAATTTTGTTAAATGACTTTGCAAAGCATCTTTTAACAGACTTTCCAAAACTTTTCCTTGAAAAGAGGAGTTACATTAGCTAACTTTCAATCTTCTGGTACCTGCTCACTATTCAAGGACTGACAACTTTTTACAAATTTTAAGCCAAACAAATTCATCCACCAGATCTTACTTTGTAAAAACCTCTATCACCAAGAAAGTGAAGTACATAACTTAACATTTTGGGACAGCATGAGACCTATTGATCCATCTTGGCTGTTCCATCCTCTAAACTAAATTAGAATAATTAACAACAAACTTGACCATGTCTTATTTCTGTTTATCCCAGGCACCATTCTAGTAACCCTTCTCTGAACCTATTCCAACAATTCAATGTCTATCCACATTTCCTTTTAACAAGTATCCAATATTTCTGTAGCTACAACCTAAAATCCTGTTTGTTTTACCACTATCAACAGCACACTGCTTGGATGACTTAAGAGATTGATCAACTTTAACCAAATCATTTAATTATCAGTTACATTTAGAGCCCAAGTACATTAAAGTGCTCGAGTTTTGGGTCTTATTTTAAGTTTATTACACTTT
>NW_013665750.1:7615-24191 GCF_000517525.1 Limulus polyphemus
AGAGAGAGCAGTTTTAGTGATCTTATCCTGTCCCTTTATGATATCATTCTTACCCCAGGTATCATCCTAGTAGTCCTTTTCCAAACCCCTATAAACAATTCAGTGTCCTTCCTAAAGTAATGAGCCCAAGACTGAACACAGTGCTCTGAAAGTATCCAATATTTCTGTAGCTACAACCTAAAATCCTGTTTGTTTTACCACTATCAACAGCACACTGCTTGGATGACTTAAGAGATTGATCAACAAGAACACCAAGATCCTTTTCTCCCATCACACTGTTAAGGATATTTCCATCAAAATTATACTTTTAATTTAAATCATGATAACCATTGCATTATCTTGCATTTAAAAGCCATCTGCAATTTATTTACCAAATCACCAATTAATCCAAATCCTTTTCTAAAGCAGCCTTTTCCTCATAGCCAGCAACATTTAAGGCCTTAGTATCATCAGCAAGTTTAAGTAATTTATTGAATGTTCCTTCATTTCTGTTACTGATGTAAATTTAAAAAAAAATAGTAAAGACCCTAACACTGATTCTGAGACACCACACTTATAACATTGATCCAGTTTGACTGAAATCCATTTATGATAACTCTGCTTCTTCTATCTAGTCACTTTTCTATCCAATGAGCCAACTTATCTCTTACACCATAGATATCATTTTTGTAATAGGCCTTTTATGTGGCACCTTGTAAAATGCTTTCTGAAAATCCAGATACATCAGATTCACAGTCTTACCCAAATTCATATAAACAGCAACTTCTAAAGAATCTCAAAAGATCAGTAACGCAAGATTTTCTGCTAACAAAATCATGTTAACTATCCAAGAAAGTTTAAATTTATTAAATAACTATTACAAAACATATTTTATGACTTTCAAAATCTTTTGTCATGACCTCCCTTGAAAAGAGAACTAACATTAGTCATCTTCCAATCTTCTGGCACCTGCTCGCTATCAAAGAACTTTATTCACAGATCAAGCCCTTAAACTCCTTCAAAACCCTTGGGGAAATATTATTTGGCCCAAGAACCTCATTATTTAAACTTCATCATTTTTTGTAACAAGTATTTTATTTGTTAAGATTTGTAGTTTTATGTGACTAATGATAAGCATAACTTCACAAATTACATTACACACACTTGCTAGTCTTTACCTTTTTTACTTCATCAACAACACAAACTCAAAATTTACAGCAGCAAACTAACTGTGTTCAGCGGTAGAAAAACTGACTAAATCATGCATTGATTATTAATTAACTAACTAACAGAAGTCACTTGCTACCTCTAGCTTAACTTGCTCTCTATATCTGACTCAGGAAATTCCAAATATTAAAGTTATCACTTGACATCAAATCTTCTTTTGGCCAAATATTAATACAAATATGCACATTAAAACAAAGCCAGCAACAATTAAAAGGTTAATTTTAGAAATAAACAACATAAAGCTTTTTTCACAATAACTTACAAATATTTAGTTTCTTCTTCATCAATGCATAGAGACAAGTGCAATATATATTAGGTTAATCTTTTGTTTTACCTTCTCTTTAAAAGAAAAGATGACTAGTGAATCTGATACATATAGTAATATCTAACTAAAAGTTGGAATAAATAAACCAGGATTATCTTTCCAATCTTTGCTGTAAGTGTTGCCATCATTGATAACATTTATTTGAGTATATAAATATATATTTATGCATATATATGGGTGGTAGTTTCAGTTCCTAAAAAGTGCCTTACTAGAAGGTGCTAAGGAGGATTAACCTTTTAGCTCAGGTGGTAGATGACTCACCTGGTGTACAGAGATCTTGGGTTTAAATTTGAGATGAGGAGGTAATAAATTTGAAATTATATCATATATATTTTTATAAATATATATGTATTTATTTAGTTGCAAAATTGTATTATTAATTTCAGTATTATTTTCTACAGATAACGACCATATCTTTGTGCTCCACAATCAGTCTCAGCTATTTTTGCCTGTCAGGCCACCTACACCTTTAAAGCTTCCCTGTCTACCTACCAATTCACAAGCAAATGTTACTCTTATGAAAAATAACAACATAGTTTCTACTGGAGATGATGTGATTTTTGATCCAACTCAAGGATTTATTATAAATCGTCCAACCATTTACTATAGTGGAAAATTTATCTGTTTTGGTCAAATGGGTAATCTCAGCAAAGAACTAAATTTTTTTCTTTTTACCTTCGTAAGTACTAAATTTTCTTTAGTACAATATATATATTTATTACTGGGTTAATAAATATTTGATTTTGTCATCATATATATTTACATATATAAACATTCAATCATGAAATATTGGTTTATGTAGAAACTTTAATTTGTGGGATATTTTAAACATGTAATATCACGATGCACTCTTTTTTTGTTTATTATAATGTTTATATAGGTTTCTTAAAAACATTTAGTGAGTATCAAATAATCTTTAACTGTTTAATCTCATGTAATATTTTTTTAGCATTTTTATTTGTTTTTCATTTTATTTCTTTGTGGAGTTCTATTCCTTCAACAATGTATACTGTGTTCCTCCACACTTGATTATTCTACTTTATTTTCTTGACCATACACTAGTGTTGTCCATGTATTACTCAGAAAACTCCTTGTTATTTGATGGGTTAGTTTATATCACCATCTTGACAAATATTTTGGGTTTTGAAAATTATAGTAATTTCATCAAACCTTTCACCATTAAATCTTTGTTTAGTTCTATTGAGAAAAAAAAGACCATTCTTTTAAGTACTTGCTTTTGGTTATTTTTTATATTTTTTTATGGAGAATAATTATTTATCTCTGTTTCTTTATATGTTAAAATTGGAAGTAATTTGGAGTGTTAGAGATTTATATTATTAAATATGCAGAAATGTATTTTAACAAAATAAAATGTTTTAGCAGAAAATTGTTAAATAGAAAGAAGTAAATATGAAAATTCAAACTTTTACCAAGTACTTGTCATACATGCTTGTCCATCTGAACATTTTCACTTATTTCTAAATCATTTAAATATCATTGTAAACAATGTCCTTTAATGAAATTTATTCAGGTTCAGATATGCACTGAAAAACAAGTAAACAAAATTTTTTCAAAGTTTCATAGTTTAATTATATTTTCCACTTTTATTTATATATTATTAAGCAAATAATTACATATTTAAGGTTATACTCTATTTCTTGGTGTTTTTTACCTTCTTAAAAGGTGTCAATGACACATAATTGGCTCATAAGTTACATATAGCTGTTATTTTCTTTTGATTGAAGTAGTTAAATTTGAAGTTGTGAGTACATTTTTTAATAAGAGAAAATGATCTGGTATGGAAAATATGCCTTGTGATATTATACCTTAAACATTGACAATGTTATTTTTATCTTCAGGGCAACCAAACTCTAAGCCACAACCAGAGATTGATAACTCATTGACCAAACAACCAGTTATCAATGGAACATTAAGTTTAATCTGTAAAGTCCGAGTGGCCTTAGATACCTTGATATCAATGGAGTGGGACTACCCTAATAAGGGTAAAAATGTTAGTATCAATAGTTTTTCAGAATAGGTAACTTATTCTGTTTGTTTTATTTAATTTTGCATTTTCCATGTCTAACATTTTGGGTTATTCTGAACAATAAATCTAATAAAATTGTATTGGAACATTAAAGACAAAAGTAATAAATTATTTAAATGATGGAAGTCATTAGATTCAGTTTTTTAATAGAGGAAATGGAAATTTAGACAAAAACTAATGACATATTTATGACAAGTTGCTGACATAAACCATAAGAATTTAAAAAAAAACATAAGAACAAAACTTTTTAGTTTTGCCTCTTTGGTAAATGACTACCAAACAGTAATTGAAATCTTGTTAAAAACATGATGTGGAGTAATGCTTTGTAGTTTTTTTTTTTCAGTTATGAAGCCATGTTATAAGCTATAAAGAATATTAACTTAGCTCCTTCTCAGCAATTTTTTTTTTTATCTAAATAAAAGAGACACATAAAAATTGATATTACTAACGTTGGTAAGTTTCTTAATTCTTTCTCTTTTCTATAATATGTGGTATAAACCATAAACATTTTAATTATAACAGAAATAATAGTGTACAAAATTCAACAAAGTTATAACTCACACCTAGCAACATAAAATTAGAATAGAAAATTCTACTGTGTTTATTTTTACTTATTATTTTAAATAATATTTTATATTATGACTTTCTATGACTATTAGTGTGTTTACTTTAATACTTTGATGTGAGTTAGAATTGATGACATGCTTTAGTGCATGTTAGAAAATGCTTTTCTGCATTATATTTTGTTATGAATATTATATAGATCATGCACTTTAAGTTTTTATAATTACAACCATCTAAAGAGAATTTTTAAAATGTTTGAATATTTATATCTCAGTTAATAAAACTTATACCTTGACAGGATTCTAGGATAACAGAAACAAAACCTACATATACGGTAAAGGAATTGCCATCTAACAGTCACAAAGCTATCACATCTAAATTGATTATTACTTCTGTTCAGCAAAGTGATGAGGGTACTTATAAATGCTCTGTTACTGATCATTTAGGAGCTACTAATTATCATCAAGTTACAATCAAAGTCTATGGTAAGTTAAAAACTATGGTAAAAATAAAACAATTGTATGTATTGTAAAAATTTCTCATTCAGGTTTATTATCTAAAACTGTTAAGACAATAAAAAACTAAATTGAAAAGGAATACTTTATTGCATAATAATTCACATTAGATATTAATTTTTGGAAAATTATAGAATTTAATATGTAGAGAATAATACATAATTGTAAAAACAGCATGTCTTCAAATGTATTTCAGTATTCATTTGAAAAATTTTATATTACATTGCTCATCCTGTTCAAACACAGGTACAAATGCTGTGTTTGAATTTTGTACTAATCTATCATTTAGTACAAGTTTTGAAATTATTCTTCTAGGCTAACAAAACATTATACATTTATTTACTACAAGCTTATGAGCTCATTTTTCAAGCAAAGGACTGTGTAATATCTAAGCAACAAGTACAATGGTAACAATGTATATCATTACATGTAACAATTAGTTGTTGTCATGAGTGAACACAAAAGGTGGTAGTATACACTAATTAATCTTTAAAAGATTGCACTAATTTTTGATGTTTCATTTTCTTGTTCCTGCTCATCAGAGTTGAAAATGTTCCCTACCTGGAAAAAAGGTCATATATTATCATGGAAGCTTGAAATAAATAAATATATAATATGAATTAGCCAAAAGTTTGGCATTACTATTTAATATTCCAATAAAGTTGCTATTCTGTTATGTACATTTGGTTAGTCTGTTATTTTTTCTGATTTCAAAAACATATTTCAATTTTAGTGTAAGTATATACTGAGAAACTTTTTTATATAAGGAGGTTCTGGATATCCTAATTAGGCCGTCTTAAAAGGTACAGTTATGAAAAGTGTGCATGTTATTTTATCTTAAGAAAGAATTCTTGAATATATCTTGTGGCTTTAAGAATATTGTGAAATAGCCATCAATAAATTATTATGATTGCTTTCTAGAAATAATTTTAATCAACTCTATACATTTTCTGTATGCCACTGGCTTGTGCCTGAAGTGTATATAAAACATTATTAATCTATTTCTGTTCTTAGTTCAGTTTTTATGTCCTTGTGAACATAGATTAACATTAAAACATTTTCAAATTTTCAACTACATTCAAATGCTACTTATGAAATAACTCAACCATGGATAATCTTATACTATTAACATATTCTATTGAAACGTTTCTCTGATGTATAAATCGGATTTCCTGTTTTTTTCAGAAGCACAACAGCAGCCTTTCATTAACCTTACAACAGATGTAATCACAGATTTACCTGTGGAACAAGAAGCTGGAAAAAATATACAATTAGTTGTAACAATAGCTTCTTCTCTTACACCAAACCAGTATGAAATTTACTGGGAAAAGGATTATAATCTGCTTACTCCTAATTCTCGGCAAAATATTTCTACATATGAAACTCAGACTGTTTTGACAATTAATAATCTGAAAAGGGAAGATAGTGGTGTCTACACTGTGTTTGGAAAATCTGAGAATTTGTTAGCAAATATATCAATCACTTTGCAGATCAAAGGTAAAACATTTTTTATTTTTTGTTCTATCTGAATTTTCAGCTAAATGTAAAAAAAGAAAAATATTATAGAAATTTTTCTTGTGCATTGATTGTCTCACATCAGAGTAAAATGAAAATTTCAGTGTACTGTCTTAGTTTTCCAATTTAAAAGAACACTTTTATTTTAGAAAAATTAAACATTAAAACTTACTCGTGAAAATGTATAAATATAGTGTTAAATGTTCACTGTAATTGTTTGTTTGATTTTAGTTAGTTTGTCAATATATGGGAAATAAAGAACATAGTATTATCTTGTTTACATCACAGTACTGTGCATGGTCACATGGTATTTTTCAATACATATTTTGAAATATGCCTGAATGACATCTTTGACATGTTTTGGTTTAAGTTTTTGAAATCATAAAAAAATCAATATTCACCTAAAGTTTTTACAATTTCAGTGAATGAAAAATGGATATGTGGTTAAAGTTAAAAATTAGAAATAAATTATTTATGCAGTGGTAATAAGCAAAGTGTTGTAAGTTATATTTTAATATTTTAATTTAGATGTTTGTTTAGCAGAGAGAGCATGATGCAATATCTAAGAATTTCATGAAAGTTCAAATCCTAGAAGTTGCATGTAGTATGTAAAAATAAGAGTATGATATAAATACCAGTCTCAGTGAAGTATTCAGTTAACTCATTAGTGATTCAGTTCATTGTTAGAAGTGAGATTTAGTACATATGTTTGTTATTAATTGATTAGTGAGGTCTGTATATAAGTAAGTTAGGTATACGTATCACTAGTCTTGTAATTTTTGTCTAAATAGTGTTTATTAACTTGGCCTACAAGTGAACATAGTCTGTATTATAGCAAATGTTATTGAAGAAATATATTAATTCATTATCATTATGTGGAGCAGACCATCTAATCCAAAAGATCACATACAATGATAGAACACCTTATAACAATAGTTGTGCATGCTAAGTGAAAAAAATAAATAAGTAAAAATGTTATGATCTAGAACTATGACATGTAAGCAACATATTTTGAAAAGTATTCCTGTTTTTGTAAAGATTTGATATTTTTTCTTGGCCATTCCTGTAATTCTCTCATCATCCGCAATTAGTTGGAAGAGTGACTTTTTATGTTGCACTTATATAGCTGGAATGAATGTAGGTCTGTAGAAAGGTCATCCTGTCTATAAGAATGGATTCATTTTTACTGATGAGACCTTTTCATCTTATTATGTTTTTATTTAAAGACAATCCATGTTATTTTTGTATGATAAAACAAGTTATGTAAATGACCGTTTACATTAGATGCCAGCTCCATGGTAAAACTAAAGGTTCTTGTTTAACTTTTTCTATTTAAACTTTCTAGTAAACAGGTAATTATGGTATCAAGCATAAATTTGATGTTTTAGTGAGTGACTTGCTCAAAACTAAAAGCAAAGGGTGAATCAAATAGTCATGCTTGATACAATGAAAGATTTCAGGGATCACTATTCTTAGATGGTATTGATATTTTAAATTATAAAACTTCATCTCATTTTAAAGTAAATGTTGATGTTTAATTACAGCATCAATTTCATAACTTTTGTAAAAACATGAAAATATTTTGGAACACTTATCAAACCTTTGTTAAAGCTCAAGTAACTGTTTATTTGAGTTACTGTAATAAAATTAAACAGAAGTATCATCTTTTGAGTGCATAACATAATGTGACCTTCATTGAAAACATTGGCTTCATACAGGATAATGAATTTAACATTTTTTCATAATAACAATAAAAAATTACACTTAGTTGAACATATGACTCATTAAATCTTAGACTATTACTCACTGCTATCGTAGAGTAAACTTGGACTGTATGCATTGATAAAATAGCTATTTACCAAAAAATGTAAAAACAGCTGAGCTGTAAATATTTGATTGTGCTCATATTACAAAAATATATTTCAGTGTAGTAATCTTAAAATCATGTTAATCAAAATTCATTTTAAATTATATTATAATGACAGTATTTCTGAAAGTATTATTTCTCTTAAGAAAGGTTTAAAATGAGAATCTAGCCAACAAAGTAAAAGATGAGTATTGAAAGAAAATTTGAAAATGTTTAATGATTTGCTTTAATTTTTTAAAGTTAAGTACAAGCTTATTTTCAAATTCAATCTGTGCATTCAAAAAGATTAAATTAATTTTTGGAGGATTTGATTTTACAAGATCCTGTATAACAAAAAACAAGACAAAAATCTATATATATTAAAATGTTGTTTGGGGTACAACTCATCTGTGATGAAAAAAAATTTGGGTGTGGGATTAGATCAACATGAAAGTATACTTTATCTTTATTTAAAAATTATTATCATAGTTTTATAGCTATTTTTTTATCATAGTTTTGAAAATTGGAAGTCAGATATTCCTAATAATTATTCTCTTAATCTTTCCTTTAGCAAAGCCTATTGTCACTATTATGAACCAGAAAGATTTCTACATGTTGCAGAATCATTATGACCTAATATGTAAGGTCATAGGTTATCCACTTCCACAAGTCAGTTGGTTTTGGAAATCCTGCAGTGATGTGAGAAATTGTAGTTCTGATAGCGTCGATGGCTGGACTGATGTCCCTGTTCAAACTACCTTGCAGAATGAAGGTACAGACACAGTTGTGCTGCACTTAGATGCAACTGCTAATGTTTCTGGTTACTACAGCTGCATAGGAAGAAATTATCTTGGAGAAAGTAAAGCAATTTCTTCATTTTTTGTATCTGGTAAGTATGGATATGTGCCTTTGTATTGTGTCAATTATCAATAAGGTTTAAGTATACTATCACATGGTTGTTACTGCTATTAACTTTTATAATTAAAATGTTAAAAGAATAAACATGTGGCATTTTTGGAATTAGAATAAATGTTCACTTTCAATGGCATAGAATAAAGCATACTATTAAAAAGTCTTATTCTAGATCCTGTATATCAGGTTTGGTAAATTAATTTTCTACATTTGGACATTATAGGTTACGGCTTATGTAGGTGAGGATAAGGATGTAGATTTGGAGTATTTCAGTTTTCAGAAAACATTTAACAAAGTGTCACATAAAAGGCTTGTAAAAAATTTATCTCTATAGGTGTGGGGGATAAGTTAGCTAACTGGATAGAAAAGTGTCAGGATGGAAGAAAGCAGAAGGTTGTTTAAATAGAGTTTAGTCAAACTGAATGAATGTCACATGTGGGGTACCTCAAGACTCAATATTAGGACCTTTGCTCTTCTCAGTTTACATCAATGAGAAAGATAAAGGAATGGTCAATAAATTATTTAAATTTGCTGATGATATTAAGGTCTTTGGTGTTGCTGGTTGTGAGAAAGATGTTACTGCTTTACAAAAGGATTTAATATCATTTAAATGGTTGGGCAAATAAATGGCAGATAGGTTTCCATTACAATATATGCATGTGGGTTATCATAATTTGAATTATAAGTATAATTTGGATGGGAATAACCTTAACAGCATTATAGAAGAAAAGGATCTTGGTGTAGTGGTTTATCAGTCGCTTTTGCCATCCAAGCAGTGTGCTGTTGCTAGTGGTAGGGCAAATAGAATTTTAGGTTATATCTACAAAAATATTGAATACAAGCCTAAAGAGTTTGTAATATTATTGTTTAGGTCACTGGTTAGGCCATATTTGGAGTATTGTGTTCAGTTTGGGGTCCTTACTCTAAGAAGGACATTGAATTGTTGGAAAGGGTTCAGAGGAGGACTACAAGAATGATACCTGGAATGGAAAGATTGTTATATGAGGAGAGGTTAAGATCTCTGAAATTGTTTTATCTTGAGTTAGAGAGGATTTGATTTAGGTGTTTAAGATTGTTAAGAGAAGTGATAGTGTTGATGCATCATCTTTTTTTCATATTTAGTGGTGTGAATGGTAGGACGAGGGGACACAAATATAAATCTTGGCAAGTTTAGAGTCATCTTCAGCTCAGACAGTTTTATTTTTCTAACAGGGTAGTTGGCCTTGGGAATGGGTTGCCTTCAGGTGTGGTGGAGGTAGTAAATGTAAGGCTGGCTTTGAGGGTCATTTAATAATTTTAGTTTAGTGGATGGGACAGCCTAGATTGACCAGTAAGCCCCTTGTTGTCCCTAAATATTTTGTTATGTTATAATGTATAAACATTTTCTAAAGCTTGTTGAAATATTGAAATTTTGAATATTTTTATCTGCAGAAATTTTCTTTCATAGATAAGTAAACACTTTTTATCTAATAAAACGTTGCATAAACAAGTTCTTGTTGTACTGTTTTTGCAAAATCTAACATTTAGTAGAGTAATTATTTTGTTCAAAATAATTGCTGTTTATCATTTGTTTAATTGTTTAGATGCCAAAAATGGATTTGAGATTACAGCTGACCCTCCTGAACCTGTTGAACAAGATAAAGTTACCTTAACTTGTCTTGCTAACATTTTAAGTTATACCAATTTGAGTTGGAGATGGTACTCTATGAATCATGACTCAAATGATGGTGTTAAGATGAATAATCAAACAGGTTTGTAATATATTTAAGGAAATCACAGTGCTTTACCAGCTTTATATTCTTAGTCTGGTTAATACACTTGTGTTACTTATGGCAAATATTAAGCTTTTAAATAAGAAAATATGAAAAACTGGTTTGAGTAAAACATGTATATTTTTTGGGATTATACTTCACATAAAGATCTTTTAATCTTAGTTATGGTTTAAAAATTAATCTTAGTTCACCTATATATATACACACAGTTTTATCTTTGAAAAATTACTTTGCACAAAACAGTTTCATTTAATACTTAATAGTATGGTTAAGTAGATAAGTGACTATTGGATCTAGATTATTCCCTTGTTTACATTAGCTAATATTTTACTGTAGTTAAAGTAATATCATAGTGTATTCAAATGACTTGGTGTACCAAAATGTATGATACTTTTATATTATTCAAGAAAAAAAGCATATAAGATGGTTTACTGTCTCTTGGTCATTAAATGTACAATGTACAGTACTAAAACACATCAATACATAGTTTTCTTTAAAGAACATTTGTTGAGATTGTTAGTTATTATAAGGATGCTTTGAGTGGCATATATTTTTATTGTGATTGCTATATCCCTGTTTTTCAAAAGGTGTTTTTGGTTTAAGTTTAATTCATTGTACTTTTATTTACAAAATTTCTAATTTCTTTGATTACTTTTATACCAAAATACATAAAATACAACAAAAACAACCTTCGAAATAAATCTTTACCGACAACATATTGAATACTGTGATTTCTTAGGATGTTACCATCCTCATCATAAAACAATAGGATGAAAGGAAACAAGATTAAGATAAGACAGGTTAGGCTCCAGTTAAGACAGTTTTATTTTTCTAAAAGGACGAGTGGCTTATGGAATGAGTTGCCATTGACATTAGTGGAGGCGAGAACGAAGATTTAGAAAAATAATGAATAACTTTGTAAAAATGAAAGGTGGTTTTAAGTTTTTACATTTTTTAAGAAGGGTAGGTGAGTAGGGAAAGCCTTGAAATGACTAAATGATCCCTTGTTGGCATAAGTTATGTTAATATATCCTTCTGGTTTAAAACATAGGATCTTGCTTATGCTATGAACTTAATATGTTCTTTAATATGAATAGAAAAGTAGGTCCAACATTCACAATGAGGATGGGAGTATTGATAAGAATCAATAAAACAGATTTAAATAAGACTATTTTATTTATTTTTTTGCTACAATTAAGATTAAAACAGTCTTTTAATGTAAATTACAGTAATCTTTTACTTAATTGCCCTTGAAACCAGAGACAATCTTAATTACTAAAAGTCAGATGAAACACATTATAGGGGGATTAAATTACAACTATGTATGAAACACCCCATTACAGCACTGATTTCCTTGTTTTAGTTTTATTACCCAAAATAACATTGATATATATTATGAATCATTTTGGAATTGTAAATTGCATTAATTTTATTTGTTTGTCATTTAACATTTGATGTTGCTGAAATCCAAATCATTTCTGCTAACTTGTGAACTTGACTAAAACCTGGCTGATGAGATAGAAGTGTTTATATATTTTTTTGAGAAATACTTTTCAATAATATCTTTTTTTACATCAAATATTTGTGTAAAATATCATAAATAGATCTAATTAGGGAAAGAGTAATTAACAAGTTACATCTGATTTACATGAAATAGTGAATTAGGGTTTCTGATTAATTCAGTCATAATTTTTTATATCTTAGTACTTGCACAACTCTAATGTCAGTGGTGCTTCATTATTATTATATGTTTTGTTAATATGCACTTCAATGGATATATATACATAAAAATGACTTTAGTTATAAGTATTTTCACTAATTGTTTATCTTTGGGCATTTCATATATAAACAACAATTCTCAGGCTTAGATTTATCTTTTCCACACTGGGATTTTCACTTGACAGAGTCAGCTTGTTTGGCAATAAGCCATTTATATTCTCAACAAATGTTAAATATCTTGGAAAAAAGAAAATTGAACTCTACCAATGAAGTAAATCCTCTTATATTAACAAAATGAGCTATATGTTTGAAAAAAAAAGTTCATAACAAGTAGGTGTTTTAATAAAACTATATTTCTTACTGAATGTGGAATGATCCAGAGAGTTATATTTACTTTTTTTAACTTCCATTTATTGATTTCTCTTTTCAGGCATTTCAGTAGTTTTTGCAAGCTCACAATATTCCCATACTTTGACCATGGTCTTTGATCCTATTGCAATAAACAATAGTGGAGTCTATGAATGTTGGGCTTGGCATAACAATACCCCAGAAGTCAAACAGAAAAAAGTCACAAACTTAGTAGTTAGAGGTAAGTCAGGGAAGACAGAAATACATTCAAGTCATTGATTTGAAATAATTAAAGAAATGTCAAAGATACTTTTTTTTTTGTAGGCTCCAGTTAAAAACAAAAGTAATGCATTTAAATGTGAAAAAAGAAAGTCATGATGATTCAAAAATTATTGGGTGTCATTTTACACTGGTAATGTAAATCAAGCATGTATAGAAACTACAGTGTCATTTCCTTTTGTAGTTAAAGATTAATATATGGTTACTTTTCATTGTCTCATGCCTTCATTAATTTGTATCTGTAGCCTGTGTGGTTTCTTTTACAGAGGGTTTATTATATTATATTAAAACAATTTTGAATATAGAAGTAGACATTCTTGTGTCATGTAGTTTTTGTAAGTAGAAATGTCTAGAAATGAGGGGATCATGTTATGCTACTTAACTTTTATAAATTTGTTTCATGCGAGTTTTAATATACATATAAATAATTGTGTAAATAGGCTATAACTAGGAAATGTGTGTATTCTTTATGTTAAGACTTGGATATTAAAGTTAATTTGATTCAGTACAATATTTATCATTTTTATTACAAGTAAATATTCCTACCTTATATTGATTTTAAGTATAGGGTAAAGATTCAATTAAAACTTATATTATTGTTATTGTGTAAAAATATATTTTTAATTAATTTTGTTTGTAAGATCTTCAAAGATGAATAATAAATATTATAACAAATTAAACTTTCTGGATACTTATCACAGTGCTGTTATTTCATGTTGTTATCATTACCACACAAAATATATAACAGAAGATATCTGTTGAGCTATCTTCGTAATACTATGCATGTAAATCTTTGCATTAAAAATAGATCTCTCTCTTTCTCTCTGTAGATTAAATATAACAGAAGATATCTGTTGAGCTATCTTCGTAATACTATGCATGTAAATCTTTGCATTAAAAATATATCTCTCTCTTTCTCTCTGTAGATTAAATATAACAGAAGATATCTGTTGAGCTATTTTTATTATATTGTGCATGTAAATATTTGCATTAAAAATAGATATCTCTCTTTCTTTCTGTAGATTAAGAGTTTAAAAGAATATTAAGTTTGGTTTATTGGTTTGTTGATTTTTGCACAAAGCTGTTTGAGAACTGTCTGCAATAGCCATCCTAATTTGTAAGTGATAAACTATAAGGAAGGCAGCTAGTTAAAGCCACCCACTGCAGATTTTTGGGCTACATTTTTACAAATGAAAAGTGGGATTGATCATCGCATTATAATCCTCCCATGACTGAAAGGGCGACCATGTTTGATAATGGGATTTGAACCTGTGACCTGCTAATTGTGAGGCAAGCACCCTAACAACCAGGCCTCACATTATTAAATAGAGATGAAGGGAGGCATATTGAGTGTTTTCCTTCTCTATATTTTGCAGTTCATAAGAGACCCACCTGCATCTAGATATTTAATACAATGTAAATTATCTAACATTGGTTGAAGTAATTTCTTCCATAATGAGTCTTCTGCCATGTTGTTTTGTCATTTGCTATTGCAATTATGTTTTCGATATGGTACATTACCTCCTATCCCCATTCGGTGCTGGCCTTTATATATAAAAAAAAGTTTTACACATTCCACAAGCCTTTTAACTCCCCTCAGTTGGAAATGACTGATTCCAATGCATCTATTATGCAAATCATCATGTGACAACCCTCCACCATGCTCTCTTGATGCATGTGACTTACTCTATTCAATTCTACCAAACTATCACTTCTCATTTGGCAGCACTTGTATTCAGACATTTTTTGCTTTTGTTTTTTTGTGTGCTTCACACACGTAAGTTTAATAGTTTCAATTCCAAAGAGGGATTTCTTCATTAATTTTTTTCATTATATTGAAAATGCCTTTTACTTTAACTTAATTTCCCAGTCTTTTTTCTTTCTCTCACATTTGCATTTGTCTATCAAATATTTTTGTTTGATTCATATTTCTGAAATGAATTCTGAGGTTCATGTTACCACTTCGGGTATCATACCTCCTATAAGCACTCATTCACAGGCTGCTGGTGGGGGAGATTCGTTATTGGATTTATCAGCAATTATCTGCAGAGAGATTGATCGTTATTTGGGTTAACTACCTTCTCCTGAACATGCCCACTTCCTTCTGAACAAGCTGAACCTGTTTGGACCAATGAAGACTTTGATAGCTTTTTTCCACTACCAGATTTTGCTGTGTCTTTCTATGCCCCACCTGCAGAATCAGCTTGGCCTAATACAGTATTTTTAGACATGATTTCTCAGGTTTGTGATATTTTATCTTTCTTCGTTGCATGATAGCATTTGCTCTCTGTATTTAGTTTTCCCACCCTTCCCAGATATTAGGGTTCATGCTGAGAAATTTGCTTGAAAATTGGTTGAGGGTGCCAGCATGCCTCACCGTCCATGGGCTATTAATCAGTTTACTTTGTCTTACCATCAAGCTGACTGTCCATTTCTCGACTCTCAGCAATGGGGGTCAATTTTACCTGTGTGGGAGGCAGTCCCTGATTTTCCTGTGCAATTATCCATGCCTACTTTTCCTGCCTTTTTCATACCCTTACTTCCCTTCTACGGAATTTATCTACTATCCATTTTCTTTCCAAGGTAATCCACAGTGATTCTGAGAGTTTTTCGAGGGAAAGCTTCTTCCTAATTACCTTCACATTGGCTTATTTGTCATCTTCGATTCTCGCTTTACACACATGTTTTCTCTGTTTTTTCGGATCTCCTTGGTCGAGATGCAGCCTTGTCTCAGGTTAGATAACCACCCCCTTATCTTAGGGATTTACGAATGGTCCCTTTTCTTTGGTAGTATGTTTTTGGTGATGTACCTGAGACTTTGGAATAACATATGGAGTCTCTGCATCAACACAATACCCTTTCCTCTTTGGTTGCACGTTTGTTGCAGGTGGAGCTGAGACAAGACTTATTCCTGTTTCCCATCCTAGCCCTTCTCAGCCTTTACCTCTTCCTCCTTCCAGGGGTTCCTCACCTCATCGTTTTATTTGACATAGATGAGCACGTTGGCAACAGTACTGATGACTACTCAGGGGGTTCTGGTCCAGTTGGAGTTTGCTTGTATGGATTTTTTCCCCATTGGCGACCTTTTGCCACAGATCCCTGGGTTATTTGGGTTTTATCCGAGGGACTTGTCCTACAATTTCTTTCACCCTTTCCTTTGTCTTAGGTACCCATTTCCTTCCCCATGCCTCGGGATCCTATTACCAGTTAGCATCTGTCTGAGGTGGTACAAGACCCTCTGTCTCAACAGGCCATCAAGCCTGTCCAACATCTTTCTCCAGTCTTTTATTCCAGGCTGTTTGTTGTCCCCAAGAAAACTGGAGACTGAAGGCTTGTAATAGATTTGTCCCACCTCAGTCAATTTCTTAGTCTACCCCATTTTTCCATGGATCATTTCTCACATTCAGGTGGGATTTTTCTCCAGGTTTGTGGATGACAAAGTTGGACGTCGCAAATGCTTACTTGCATATTCTGATATTTCGTCAGTTGTGACCATATTTTCATTTTGTTCATCACGGGGTGGTTTAC